>NW_025779907.1:0-27462 GCF_021130785.1 Homalodisca vitripennis
AGAAAAATTGTGTAGTTACATATTTTTTTGCATAAAGTTCTTCTTTTTAGAAAACATCAGTATCATGTTCTTTTGGATTATGAAAATGTCTTTCAACCAACTAGAACTGTCCCAACTTCAATGCCATATGTACTGACTTTGAAAACCAAAAAATTGAATTTTTCATTTGAGTTGGAATTCAATTTTAAACCATTTGCTGCGAACCATTTTGATGATTCAAAAAGAGAGTCTTGAATCAACATATTGCAAGTGGAATTTGAGAATTGCTGTTGTGTTGTCTGGATAAAATATTAAACTAGAATTTGTATTTGCTGGGAGATCATCAAAATATACTAAAAATAGTACAGTCCCAGAATTTATCTTTGTGGGAACTCACAATCAAATAATTTCCTTTCTGGCTTAAATGACAAACTATGACAGAATCGAGACGAAAGATAAGAGTTGATCTAGCTCCAACTCGAGAAAGAAAAATTGTAATTGAAAAACTTTATCCAAGAGGGTTTCAACTACCACACAGTTAAAGGCATTGGGACAAGTCACAGAACCCAGTAGCTGTGCCCTGCAATCTATCCTAGCCATCTGCCACTCTATACACAAAATCTAAAATAGTGCTGAATTTTTATTTTATGCAGGTCTAAAACCATATTGCTCATATTCAAGCATACTATTTGATCTGTCACTATTTTTCAAACATTTTGGATAAAGAAGGCAACTGATACTGGCCTGAAGTTTTCTGGATTGTGCTTACTTCTGTCTTGAAAATAGGATTTATTCCTGCATATTTGGGTCGGTAAAGAATAACCATTCTCCAAATGATGACCATTTTGTTTATATATAATACAAATGGATGAAGCAATGAAAACCACAGCCTGTTAGTTGATTTCAACAAAATCCATAGGAATTTCATCCCAACCTGATGACTGTGTGCTTTTCAGTGTTTTAATTGTATTACATACTGTGTGAATTAAATCAGCTTTAATGTTTAAGCTCACTGGGTTAAACCAATGCTGGATCAAATCTAAGTTGAGGCTTATTCTTTTTGCCTGATAAATTAAATTGAGCCAATGTTATTTTTGAGAGTTTTTATTTATTATTTTTGTACTATACTGAACGGAACTTAAATTGGTAAAATTGTTTTACTGAATGATAAACTTATTTGTAAAATTATTTTAATAGATCTGTTTTGATATATAACAAAAAATAAATGAAATAAAAAAATCTAACTCTCAACTAAACCACTAAATTAACACAGTACTTTTTTGCTTGCGCTTTTAACCCGTTTCTGCCCCAAATTATTTTTTTTGTCAGATTTTTTGGTGGCCTTTGGGTTATTTGCTTTTATTATCAGTTATTTACTATAGTTTTAGTATGAAATATGTAAAATTTAATAATAACAATAAATTATAGCATGTCGACATATGTCGACAGTGGGCAATGAACGGGTGCAGTTAGAGAATAGAGGCTAATGTAGACATTTGTCGACAGTGGGAATGAAAGGGGTGGTTTTTAAAATAAGTTAAAAAAATGAAATAATGATGCTTTTATTGTTCCATTACAGTATTTATGAATAGATTACATATCAGATAAGGATTGTATAAGAGATTACTTCCTCAGGAAGTATGGAAAAGCCTCCGCACAAAAGCACATGGCATCCAACTTGACAAGTCTTGCACCGTTTCCTTGTTGCTTTGGAACACAGTGCGCAGCGAATTTGCTTTTGAACTGTTTCTAAATGATGATCTTTTCCACTGAATCGGATTTCAGGCAACACCTTACTGGATACTGTCTGGCTTGGCCGTCCTGCAGAGGATCGATGGCTTGTGCATGTTCGCATGTACGTACGGACAATGTAGCGGGTGAATCCAAGAAGATCTAATTGTTCTTCAGCTCCTTTTGGGCGTCATTCTGTATAAAATCCAAGCATTATTCATACTCACATTCAGCATGTATGCAACCATTGGCCAATACCACACTTTTTGTTGCGAATATGAAATACGGTAGGTAGATACATTTTCATCTAGCCTATCCACCCCACCCATATTCATATTGTACCAATTGACACAGTTTGGCTGTGGCACCAACGATGTGTTTTTTATTGCTAGAGGACCAACGCTTTGCTTTCCCCTCAGGATGAACGCCTGTTGCTGTCGACGCTATAGTAAAAAAACACTGTTGTCCATGTATCTTACAAGTGTTATGTTGGTGTCTGTGTCAGTGTTATTTGATGGAAAGTACCTCTTGGTTCTTTCTTGAGATCTTGAGGTTTACGAAGAGGGGCATCCTCAACTCTGTCTACCCTTATGGTCCCCTGTACCATGATATCCCCTGTTTTTTAACGCTTCAAGCAGTTTTAAAGATGTAAAAGAAGTATGTCGAAAAACAAACTATATTTTCTGTCCTGTGGGAGTTCAGATATAAGATCAATGACAACTGAGCCTCCCACACCGAGCTCAGGAATAGTTGCTCCAGTCGCTTTGCCCTGATACGGTTCCGCTTGAATAGCGTAGCCTAACCTTGTAGCTAATATCCAAACTTTATATCCGAATCGGATAGGCTTCCCATGGATATGTTGTTTCAACCCGTGCCTTCCAAAATAAGGTACCATGGATTCATCAATGGATAAGTAAATGTCACCTGGGAAGTAACCGCAAGCCATCGCTCGTTCAGCATGCACATAACAGAGCGAACTTTGGCAAACTTGTCATCTTTGTCTAATTTATCATTTTCACAGAAGTGAATGTTTTTCAAGATATCCTGAAAACGATTACGTGAAATTGCACGTGAAACTGGCTTCATGATGTGTGTCCTCTGCCGTTTCCCAGTACATTCTGTAACGAGCCATAGTGTTGTATCCTGATAGAAAAAGAATGGCGAAAAACAGACGTATTTCATTTTTTGATGTAGAAAAGTTTATGTTTTCCTTTTCTCTAGGGAATATTGATTTAGTGCAATAAACAATGTACTCTACGACCTCGTCATCAAAGAACATTTCAAACAGTTCTACAGGAGAATAATCATTTGACAAGAAATTCGCACGAGTAAACTCTATAGAGCTTACATCTGCAATGTCCTTTTTCTTCCCATGTACGTTTTGACTTATTTCCTTTCACCTTCTTTTTTGTTCTAACATCTTTTATTTGTTTTCTTTTTTTAGTTCTGCTCTCTAACGTATTTTTACTAAACTTTTTCCTTGGGTTTCTTCTTCAAAAACAACATCTACGCTTTACTACACTGTCATCTTCGTCCACAGGTTCCTCAAATTTCTTATCTTCTACTTGTTCCACTTCTTCTTGGTCACTTTTTTCTTCAGGTATTCCACCAATTCTTATTGTAACTAACCCATCTTCAGTTAATTTTCTTTCCTATCAGCTCACCACCCAGCTCTGAGTTGGTTGCCAGATAAATGATTTATGTTGCCACTATCATCGTCATCGGAATCACAGTCACTGAGGGCTGGATTATTCTGGTGGCTCAATAAAAAATGTTTGGATCTATAATATTTTCACTCTCTTCCAATATATTAGCGATGTCAGCTACCGTCAACCTATAAAAAAAACAATTTTGTTGTAATGGACATCGACCCCCTACCGCTGGTGCCCACTGTCGACATTTGTCGACATCAATATTTATGATTGTAAAATCGATACCCTAAAACAATATTTTACAACGTTCAACACAGTAAATACGTTCATACACATATCTTATATCACTATAAATAGCGTACGGTAAATAATATTATTATTTACAAGGTTGTAATACACTTACCTGTCTATCAGTGACATAGTGAGGCTGAGAGTCAATCAGTAGAGTTGTTGGACACAAAAGCACCAAAACTAGCTACTGCCGCGGCGCATCAACTGCTAGTTCAGAGATACCAACATAACAGCGGGATATTATCGTAAGAGTCCCTAGACAATCAAAATTTCCCCACAAAAAAATATTAAGTTGCGTGTCGACAAATGTCGACAGTGGGAAGAGAAACGGGATAATGGATCAAACTGGAGTGAATGATTGTTAGAGTGTGTGGTAAGTATTCCAAGAGTGCAGCCATATTTTGCACAGGTTCTTGTAAAAATTGGATCCATTTTAAATGTATTGGTTTGACATACTGCAACAGTTAAAAATATGGCACATCAAGAGATTAATTGAACTTTGGCTATGCCCATCATGCAGTGAATTAAGTAAATTAAATATCAGTAATGGAAATGAAAACAGTGACTTTAGTCTTTTCCTTTCACTGGCCAAACGATTCGGGAGTGCCATTCTCCAAGGAAGGAATTCCATACTAATGCGAGCTGTATGGGCTGTTGCCCCATCTTGTTGGAACCAAAACATTATGTATCTCTATACGTTGACGGCGCAGCTCTGGCAAGAGATATTCTTCCAACATTTCCAGGTACCGTTGTGCATTCACTGTCACTGCTCTGCCATCGTTGTCTTAAAAAAAATAAGGACCAATTATCCCCTTTTCACTAACCGCACACCACACAGTCACATTGTAAGCTATGGAGAGGTCTCTCAGCTACGTTTTGAGGATTTTCTGCCACACCAAAATCGTAAATTATGTTTGTTGACTGCTCCGTCCAAGTGGAAAATGCGCTTCATCACTCATAAGGATAACTGATGAATTCGTCATTTTCTTCCGAAATTTCACTCATTGTTTTACAAAAATTTACACGTTGTCTCTTATCATGCTTGACTCAATTGATGACATACTGCCAGCTTGAAAGGATGAAATTTAAGATGTGTGACCAAAATCTTCCTCACTGTGGATGGGCGAAGTCCGAGAGAAGATGCCCGCTTCCGAATTGAGCGGCTAGGACTCTGAACTGTTGCAAGGCGCACTCTTTCAATTGTCTCAGGGGTACTAATTGTCGTTGCCGGTCCAGGAGGTTTTTCCTTCTTAAGCAAAGATCCAGTTGTGTTAACATTATGTATCCCAACGCAATATCGTGTTACGATCAGGGATAGCTCCATGCCGTGCAATGTTAAAATGTGCACGAAAGTCTCGCTGAGTCTGAGTGACTGATTCACCATTTGCGTTAAAAACCGTCGCATGACAAACGTACGATGCTCAAGGTTCCACATCTCGGCTACAAACTGAAATTGTACGCTCACCCCCCTCCACAGCACAACAACTTCCGGCCATCGCCAACCGATATTCCTTGTATACTACGCAAGTCAAAAACATGCGTTTCCCGGTAATCACCCTGTACTACCATAATGAAATCTCCATGTAAAGACTTCCAAATATAAATTGTTCTGCAGGAACTGATTTATTTTAAGCATGAAATAAAACATTTAAATACTGTTATCACAGTTTTATAACAAGACAAACAAATTTGAAAATAATTTTTCTGAATTTAGAACTCAAAATTCAAGATGTATGGACTGTTTTCCTATCTTTCAGATTGTCCAAAATAACAGAAGAGGATTGTCTAAAAATCCTACCCAATTAGGAAATACAGTTTTTCAAATACAGTGCAGTAATCAATTTTGAAATTTTATCTCATGATGATGATTTAAATAATGAAGTAAATACTACTAAATCTAGCCTCAATGAAAATAGTAATAAAAAATATACCTAAGAAACAACGAGGAAAAACTTCAGTTACTGAATCAAAATTTCCTGAGTACTCAATTCTTAAACAGTCCTCCAATGCAACAGTAAATAAGCCTGATAAAACTCATGATTTTATTGTGTGCTGATAGTCATGGACATGGTTTGACTTAGAATAGAAATAAGTTGATTAGGACTCATCATGCAGTAGGTTTTGTGACTCCCAGAGGTAGAGCTAAACACATTCTGAACCCAGTAAATATACATGGTGAGAAACTGGAGGGTAATGACATTTTGCTTTTGATCTGTGGTACTTAGGGTTAAAAACATAATGGAGCGGCGAGGCTAGGGTGTAGCGGAGAAGGTAGCTGAGAGGGTTTTGACCCCTGATGCTAGCGGTGCTTCACATGCACATAGTACGGCGGCGATCAACGCGGTGAATCAAGAGGCTTCAGTTGTTCACTTTTTCAATATGTCCTTCTTCAGACAGTGATGACGATTTTGTGTTGTATGAGAATAGTGCACTGGAAAATGATTGTTTTAGGTAATAGAAGTTGTGCAGTGCACCCTGTAAATAGGCAGCGTAAGGAATTTGGAGAGTACCACCATCTGTTTCCCCAGTTTGAAGAAATATCCAGATAGATTTTTCCAGTACACCAGAATGGATTACAGTACCTTTGAATATATATTGAACTTAATTTTTCCTCATATCGAGGTCAAATATACAAATTTTGTAAAGCATCCGATTGAAATGTGACGAGAAGCTACTTATTACACTCAGGTAAGTTTTATTATGCAAATTTATTATGCATTTGCTAATCAGGGTGTTTTTTCCAAAATCTTAACAATACAACTCCCATTAAAGTAAACGTAATATTTAAAAAAAATATATATATATTTAAATGAAATACGTTAAAGTAATAAAATATTGATTTACCACTATTAAAATTGAAATAAATTAAAATACTTTTTACCTTTATGTGTATAATCGTATTCTGTTGTAAGGGTACTGGTTAACACATGTCTGGTAATTTATACTAATCGTTAATATTAGGAAGTTATTGAGAATAGAATAATTGCATATTTATTAGACCATTCATGTTGATAGGTACAGTAATTATAGTTAAATAAAATACAGATCAAAACGAATCAATTTATTAACTGCAATTAACTGACAATGAAGTTTTAAAAAGACAAACAAATAATTAGTTTGGATTGCCACTCCACATATGAACACTAGAACTCAGCACACCAGGCATATTTCCAATGTTAAGCAAAGTGTACGAGTCCTCATCGATCGAGATTGGTGTACAAGGGCCAGTCACAGAACCATAACTAGACAAAGGGGTAGAACGTGATGAAGAGTCGACATACCCACTACCGTATGCGTACTTTCATGACTAAATTTTGAACATCATTACGAAACATTCATTTATTCACTCCAGTAATCCAACTTAAGATGGGGGCTTAGACTTTCGAAAAAACTTGAAGTCTCCGTCATCCTTTTTTTTGTTCCTTGTCCAGTTCTTGTTTTCTTTTTTTTTCTTGTAGCATTGAAAGTATTTTTTTCTTCAAGCTGCACTAACTGTTGTATGTGATCTTGCCTACCCATTCTTTTTCGAAAGTCATTAGTATGAGTAAATGCTTGGGTTTCATTGTTAACAATAGTGGTTGCTACTGATGGGGTATGTGTCGAGACTTGAACCAGCGCCCCTCTCCGCTCCACTATGATTCAGCGCATCTAACTGCATGTATTCTTTTCAACCCTCTCAGCTCCCTTCTCCGCTACACTCTAGCCTCGCCGCTCCACTATGTTTTTAACCCTAATGATGTCTCAAGAAATGAATCAGAAGAAGCAATAAGTACAATCGGAAGCACGCTTGTAGAACATTTCCACATCAATATGATCTAGCACAGTGGCCATGTGTCAATGAGGAAATTAAAAGGAGTAATGGTTTTTTGAATGATTTTAGTGAGCAATATGCTAATTTCAAGTTAGTGAATGTATATGATGTTGAAAGAGAGCTCCATACCTGGCATGGCCTGCATCTCAATTATAAGGGAAAACTGTGGCTTGCGGATAAAACTAGCGAGGCTGTGAAGACCTTCTCCGACACCATTGACGATTCCCAAAATCAGAGTCCAACACCAGATTACATGCTAAAACCTGGATGGTACACAGAACCCGGGGTACTGAGCAACAGGAGGAAGAGACAGCATCAAGTAAAGGAGAAGCAGCATGGCGTCGGGAAACTTGTCACTAATACTTCTAGATCTGCTAAAGTAGCATATAATGATGATCAATTTAAGTCTTTCAATGTTTTCCATTTGAATGTTTAATCAATTAGGAAAACAATTGAAGTGTTAGAGATTTTTTTAGATTCAATTACAGTAGAGTCCCGTTAATCCGACCTAATTGGGACCGAGCCCTATTCGGATTATGTGATTGTTTCGGATTAGCCAGAATTACAGAAAAATACGGTTTTTAAACTTGAGAATGGGTCTATTTTTGTTATAGAATTATCAACATTTTTTATTAAAATATGTTTTCTGACTGTTGCATTGTAATTTCTTGACAAATAAACGTATTTGCGAATACTAAGCACATTTAACCGTATTTAGTGTGAGAGTTCTATTGTTAAAAAGCAATGTGAGCGTACTGGATATTGTACGGGTCCACGCGCTACGGGACGACACGAGAACCTGGGTGATAAAGGAGAGTTGGTGCCACACGCAGACGGTGCAGCAGCGCTTAACCTTGCACTACGATACTTAGAGCAACAGGCTACTGCTACACCTGCCGATATCATGTTTATCACACGATGGTGAAACTACGCGTCATCCAATAGACTCTCTTCAATGCGACAGAAGACAATAACTGAATTTATGTCTTTTAACAATTAATATTGTACTCAATAATAATATCAGTACTGTACGTCCAATTTTTGTTTGATTTCACTTCTTAAACAGTAATTTAACTCATACTTAACCTATAAGTTTCAATTTTGTACTGTATTTAACTTCATTATTTATGTACTGTAACCATACACAATTTGTCTTAATAAAATACTGTATGTCTATTTAATTAAAGTTTTCTTTGTTTATGTACGAAATGATGCAACCATTTTCATTTTTTTAAGTAAATTAGTTCCTATAACTGTTCATTATCGTTATAAATAATTCCTCCTGGACCTGTTCGGATTAACCGACGTTCGGATTACACGAGTTCGGATTAGCGGGACTCCACTGTAGTTGTATTATTTTAACAATAAATGAACATTGGTTAGTTTTTGAAGAAGGTCAGCTCTACATTCCTCAAGGATATAGTCTTGCAAATATCTACTGTAGAAAACCACTTTTAACCAGATGAGGATGTAGTATTTTTGTAAAATATGGAATTGATTACCAACCCATTGATGTCAACAAATTTTGCATTGACACTGTATTTGAAGTAACTGCTGTTGTAATGACTAAGACTGATACAATTCTAGCTATTATATATTGTACACCAACTTCTAACCTTGATTGTTTTCTATTATCACTGTATACTTTTGTTAACTTCTTGTATAAAAAGTATCCTTCCAGGCATATTATTATTTCAGGGGATTTCAATATTTATATTTTAAATGATGATTTAAATACTAAAAGCTTCCTAAATCTATTAAGCTCTTTTAATTTATATTATTTGATAATGAATTCACAAGAAATTAAGCTTGTATTGATAATATTGTTCATAATATGTTAAAAAATAATATATAATGTAAAGCCATCGAGCATATAATCTCACCACTATGGTGTTTGGGCAGTCTTTCAAGATATTTTGGACAATAACGTTAATAAACAAACAAATTTCAAGTTAGTCAGGGACTTAATTCACAAATTAATAAGACGTTTTCAGAGATGTGTTAAGTAAGGTTTGACTGGACATACTTAAAAACATACATTGATTTTATATTTAATTTATCAATTTCTTGACAACTTCTTTTGAAGAATGCTGTGCTTTAAAGAAAATAAAAAAAGATTTAGGAAAAAATAGGTTTAATAATAAGTGGTTTATATCAGAGCTGAGGTCATATAGAGATTTTGACATGTATTCATATGACTGCTACAAGAACAATAAAGGTCTTGTAGAAGAAAATGTACACAAGGATGTATATTTAAGAGCTAAAAGATATTATGATACACAGATATTATTTGTTACATAAGCTATCTAGGGTTACTTATTTATTGCATAGGTTAAGTTTATATGTAAATAGATATATTTTATTAACATATTTTGCTTTTTTCCACTAACTTCTGTCATATGGAATAATTCTGTGGGGCAACAGTAGTGAAACCCAAAGGGTTTTCCTGTAGCAAAAGCAATCTTTACAGTTGATCAAGAATGTGAAGGGTAGAGAATCTTTTAGACCAATTTTTAAAGAGTACTTAATAATGACTCTACCATCTATGTAGATATACAGTATTATTGTTTAGTTGAAGTTAAAGAAAATCTGAATGAATGTGAGATGTGTCATGACATCTATAACTATAACACAAGGGCCAAACATATGTTGAATTTAATTCCTGTAAGACCTGAGAAATTTAAAAAGTCACTTCTTTATGGTGATTCAGCTTTTTAATAAGTTACCTTATAGTGCATGGACAACAACTATCAATAAATTTAAAATTGTTCTTAAGAATTGGCTTTAAGATAACTCCCTTATAAGCTGGTAATGAATTCTCTGCCTGTGATACAAGTATCTTAATATTTTAACTGTAATCTTTGTTATTTTTAAAAATGATTGGATCTGTTTGTAACTTTGTTTTGTTATTTATTAATGTTGTATAAGTGATCATTTTAATTGTTTAAATTTTAAGTGTTAACATTGAAGCTTTCTAGTCACACTGATAGTACTGAGTTGTTTTACATCAGAACGCACAGACCACATCGAATAAGTTAGATGAGATTGTACTCATGTATGATGAGTTGGAACCTAATGTACTTGTCATCTCAAAACATGGGTATAAGCTAGAAACTGTATATTTTTCAAACTAGAAAATTACAAATTGGCAAAGGTTTTCTGTAGGACACTTATGTGTGTGGGGGTGTGGTGACTTTTTGTGGAAAGTTCTCTTAATTATACACCGTTCAAGATTTACTATAAATTTTAACTAGACTTAGAAGCAGAGGGAGTAAAAATAAAAGACCTAATCTATTGCAACAATAAACATTATTGGGACGTATTGCTTACCCAACGGTTGCAGTAACTCTTTTTTTTCATGTTGTAGATCTTAATTAATAAATTTTTATTTTTAAAACAATTATAAATTCATTTTAATTGGTGACTTTAATATAAATGTACTGGAACACACCAACCCTTTAACCCAGCAGCTGCAGGACATTCTAAATTTTTTTGGACGTAATTGGTCAGTGAACTTGCCGACTTGGGTATTTGCTTTGACAAGAACACCCATCGAATTACCAATATTCGTAATTACCGAATATCTCCTGTCTTTGTTTTGAAAGCAGCCTCGATCATTTCGCTCATGGGGTTCTTGTCAGGGATTGTCCTCAGCATGGAAATGGGAGTGCTGGTTCCAATAAAAACGCTTTGTGCAACCAAAAACTATTGATGAATTGAACATATATCTAGCACTGGAATCTAGAGAATTCCTAGGTGATTATGATTGCCTGGATGACATAGTTAATACATTTAACAATAGATTCATTTCTATCTAAACTTATCACCATTAGAGTAAAATAGTAGACCCAAAAGAATACATGGATTACTCATGGCATTCTAACTTCCAGGAAACATTTTTAATTTTATGATTCATTTTTATAAAAACCAAAAATTAGGAGTTTCAAAATTTTTTTTAGAATTTATAAAAGAGTATACAAATATAATTAGAGAGTGACAAAATCCTATGAAATTGAATAAATACTAAAAAATGTGACAATTTTTCAAAAAACCACCTCAGAAATTACTAAAAAAACTGCCAAATTAAATTCCATAAAAAAGGTTTAAATGTTCAGAAATTGTTATTGAAGACAAAATTCTTACACGGTCAGAGCAAATAGCGAATGAGTTCAGTACCTATTTCTTTTTGGTATCTTCTGCTTCGTTTGGCAGAGGGTCCAGCTATGCTGCAGGTTGGTATCCGGATGACATCCCTGTTGATGGTGAAGCCCCATATTATTATTCTTTATTGAACATATTCTTAGAGAACAGTACAATCGTCAGATTTTATTTTGTTACATCAGGTTAGAAAGTTCTGTTTAAAAATTCATTTATCGTGTAAAATGGATGGTCTTGAAGCCAGAGTTTTAGTTTGTGTCCAAACTGCAGCCGGTCTCTCCTCTTCAGTTCTAGTGGGAGGGCGTTCCACAGCTTTGCTCCGACATACGTTGGCTTCTTCTCTGTGGACACTAGGCGGTGAGGTGGAAGATAGTAGTTTGCAGCATGCAGAGTGTTGTAGTCATGTTGCTGTGCTCCAGTCATCACTTCATCGGATGATTTCAGGTGTACGTAGGTCATAGCTTCTAGGATGTATAGGTTGACCACAGTGAGAATCTTCAGTTCTTGAAAGACTTTCCTGCATGATTCTCTTGTGCGTAGGCTTGCAAGGATCCGAATTGCTCTCTTTTGGTGTATTAGGACCCGTTGCAGGTTGCCTAGTGTGAGGGTACCCCCCTCCCCAGACTGCTATACCGTATCGAAGATGTGATTCGTAGAGAGCATAGTATGCAGTTTTAGCTGTTCCTAGGTCGCTGATATGTTTCATCCTGCGGATCACATACAGTCCTGCGCTAAGCCTTTTACAGAGGTTGTCAATGTGGTGTGTCCACGTCAGAGAGTCATCTATTGTCACTCCGAGATACTTTGAAGTGCTGATTTCCTCCAGTTCAGGCAGTCCTCCTACAGTATCTTTGTGTCTTCCAAAGAATAGCTGTTTTGTTTTTGTCTCGTTTACAACAAGGTCATTGCCATGGCAATATTGCACTGCCATATTAACAGCCGTGTAAGCAGCTATCTCTAGCTCGTCTTGTTTCGTTTTCCCGAGCAGAAGCACAGTATCATCAGCATACATCAGTGTACTGCTGAAATCCTCCATGTACTGAGGAAAAATCGTTTGTGTAGAGGATAAAGAGGACTGGTCCAAGAACAGAGCCTTGCGGCACTCCTCGAGTGATGGCTTGTAGTCCTGAGCATATTTGGCGTGTAACTCCTTTGGCTGTGTATTTCACTTCTGTCATCTAGCTTCGTCCTGTGAGATAGCTTCGGAACCATTCCAGGGATTGTCCTCGTATTCCAAGAGTAGCTAGTTTTGATAGCAGGTGGTCGTGGCTAAGACAGTCGAAGGCTTTGCTGTAGTCAAGGAATATGGCTGTGGAAGTGTTTCCATCTTCGAGTTGATCAACTAAAAACTCTACCAGACTTATCAAAGCAGTTGTAGTTGATCTACCTGGTAAGAAACCGTGTTGATGTGGAGTCAAAAGTTGATTCATTGATAAATGTTCTAAAATCCTATTAAGAACAAGCTTTTCAATTACTTTAGAGAAGGTTGGTATCAATGATATAGGGCGGTAGTTTGCAGGTTGTGTGGTGGGTCCTTGTTTGTATTTGGGGTAGACTTTAGCTATTTTTAATGCAGATGGGAATATTCCTCGGCTAAATGAACTATTGATAATTTCTGTTAAGGGATCGACAAGCTCCTCTTTGCAGATTTTCAGGAGTCTTGTAGAGACATTGTCGTAACCGGTAGAGGTTTTTACTTCAATGATTGAATGAGTTTAGTCATTTCCTCTCTGTTTGTTGGTTTAATTATTAAAGTTGGGACATTGAAATTTTCTGCTGGTGTTATTTTCTGTAAATTAGTGTGTCCATTCAGTTTAATGGTTTCGTGGGCTATATTGGTAAAGAACGTGTTAAGGTGATCGGCAATCAGTTTTTGGTTCCTGTACATGTTTTCCGTGGATATCCAGTGCTAAAGGTAGGGACTTCTCATCTTTTGATTTCCTTTCAGAATTTATAATTTGCCAAAGAGTTTTTGATTTGTTACCTGACCTTGACACTGTTTCTGCATGGTCTTGTTTCCTAAGGAGTTTCAGCCTCAAGTCATAGTCTTTTTTGAGCCGTGACATTATCAATTTGTATGAAGAGGTGGTTCGCATCATACAGAGATTGAAATAAAAAGTCAACCGACATAAATGGTGCCTCAGTTTGGTTGCTAAGATATGCTTTTGACACCATAAACCAAACTAACCTTTTTTAATTCAAGGCCCCTTCCCTTCAGTTTTAAAGACTGCTAATATGGCACCGTTTTTTAAGAAAGTTGATTCCAGTAAAATTAGGTGATTTCAACTCTGCTGGTATTCACTAGGTTTTTGAGGCTGCCTTCCTAATTCGGCTAAATACATTTCTGAAGTGTTTTTAGGTTCTGAGTCCAAATCAGTTTGGATTTAGGAAAATAAAAACAGAACCACAATTTATGCAATTTCAAATTCTCAGATCTCGAGTGTCATGTCAAGGAGAAATGAATTGGTTCATGGAGTTCCACAGGGATTTATTCTTAGGCCGGTTTTTTTTTCTTCTACTTGCCCCATTTGTTAAAATGCTGTGTTACCTAGAGAAACCAGTTACATCAACAAAACTATGTATTTTCAGCCCAAGAAGCTTCTGAAGATGTCCATTTGTGATATGTATTCCAAAGCTTATTTTTAGGTTCGTCATAACTGAAAAGAATGCTAATAACATGTATGTTGGCCCTAGCAGCTACATCTACAAGTTTATGAGGTTTAAGACTATTAAAAATGGTGTTTTTTACAGAAGTTTTTCATCACAGTCCCTTTAGTGCTGGCCTTGAACACTGTGTGAATTTTGTTGAACTGGGAGTGTTTATTGATGTCTTGTACATTGCTTGCCACATGGTAGAAGGTACTCTCTGGGTTGGAAATGACTTGAACAATGAAACTCTGACTTGTACCCTAGTTCGCTTCCAGCAGACGATGGATGTCAATAACGATTAGCACTTCTTCTTCCGCTATTTTTTTGTCAGGACAGTAGACAAGATGTTGCAGTTTAGACAGGTTGGAAAGTATTTTTCATCAACAATGTCTAAAATCTGTTTGGTGTTCTAATTACTTCTACTTCAGAGATTTTCAGAAATTTAAGAAAGTAAAAAGAATGAGATTTTACATACTAAAATGTTTATTTGAAAGCAGTACTGTATATTAATTTGAATTACTGAAATGTAACAGTTTATAAATATTGTTTTTTTCTATTGTTTTAGAGTAGGTAGTCATAAAAATGCTCAACTTGAATAACTTTATTCGGCCCACCCGCAAATACAGCGTGGTGCATATGTCAGTTTCCCCTGAAGAGAAATTTAAAGGCGTTGTAGGTTAATTGAATAAAACACTTTTAGGCAAGAAAACAAATTCATTATATAAAATTATTTACATATTACCATACAGTGTTATAGCAGTTGCTAGAAATGTCCACCTTGATTTTGTATACACTTCATACAATGACTGAGAACAGAATCACAAATTTTTAGCAAACGTTATTAACAAGTTCAAATGCATTTCTAATTAGGTTTTTTGAGTTCGTCTAGATTTTGCAGTTTTGAACCAATACACAGTCTTATTTATAATTCCCCACAGTGAAAAGTCACATGGAGTCAGGTCTGGCAAGCGTGCAAGCCAATCAATTGTACTAAACACAACCAATCCATTCATTAAATGCGTTATTTAAAAAATCTTGAACTTGGATACAGAAATGTGCTAGGGCACCATCTTCTTGCCAGATGAGTGATTGAATATTGAAAACAGGATTGTTTCTGAGCTTGGAAACTACTACTTCTTGCAGCAACCGTAACTTTCTGAGTTAACATTTCATTGAAGAAAATAAGGACCAATCAGGGCAGTACTCGAAATACCTCCCCATACTATAACACCAGGTACATTTAGTTCTGCTTGGATTACGTTATGAGAATTTTACATCCGACCAGTACATGCAGTTATGCTGGTTAACGCATCCATTTAGTTTGAAACATGCCTTATTAACACCACAAAATTTATCGCAAGAAATTTTGATCAGCCTCTGAGCGGATAATTATTGTCTCACAGAATTCCAATCGCCTATTGGAATCATCCTCTTGAAGCACTTAATGTAAAGATTGGTGGTACGGCTTGAATTGTAATTGCTTTAACATTCTTTGCATGCTTCTTCTTGATATTTCTAGTTCAGCAGATGCCTTATGAGTTGATTCACCGGGACTGGCTACAAAAGCTTGAGCAAATGTCTGCAGGTTTTCTTCGTTGCAAACTGATTGTGGACGACCACACTTCAGGGTATTTAAAAAACACTTCCTGTGGGATTATAATTTCTTATTTAACTTTCGCATATACTGTAGAGTGGGTATTACGACATTTGGATATTTACCACTAAATTCTGCAATTATTATAGCAGTATTTTTATTATGCTCCCACCACGATTGAAGGATGTAAACTCGTTGTTGGGTTGTAAACATTTTTAAAAGCACACACAAATAAATAAAATATGCATATAGCATCACTTTACACTAGCCACTGGAAACAGATAACAATGAACTTACTCCGTGTTGCTGCCAACTTAACATTGTTACCAAGATAGATATCCCAATTTATGGGGAAAACTGACATATGCGTGACCCTGTAGATTGGCAGAAATGATATTGAGTGACATTATGACTTACCGTAAGGCATTCTATCTCTCGTTCATACAAAAGCAGTAAACTTATTTTGAGGAGTATAAATTCAGGCTTATTAGAGCATTTTTTCACACATATCGTTATTAATCTTATTGTGCGTTGAGAATTTATATAGCTCATATGCTTAAGGTAACAATGTACAACATACGAATAAATAAAAAAAGAAATAATACTCTCGGTATGAAATAATTTTATAATGAAAAAGTGGATGCAAATAAAGACAGTTGTATTGTAGTATCACTAATATAAAGTGATACACACGTAAATACACATTTGAGTAGTGATTAGGATTGTAAAATATAACTTGCATTGGTGTAACACTGCAGTACCTTAATTAGTTTGCCCATCGAAAAGTAATACATATTTAGATTCCAGACTTGAACTCAGTTATCATGCAAGTTCAAGCCTCAGTTGTTTTAGGCATGGAACAAGTTGAAAGATGATCAAGCTATTTTGGGGTAGGATTAAGTATTTAAACTAAAGGAACCGCCTTGTTTTGGTTTTCCTCAATCATAGAAAGTACTACCTATTATGTGTTTATTTTAAACTATTGTCTGTGGTTTTGAAATAAATTCTGTAGAATATTGCCTAAGGATTACTATTTATAACTGAAAGAAAGGCTTATATTCTTATTCATGGGCATTGATTAAACTTACAGAGTTAAAAAAATTTGCTAATTAATAATTAATACAAGAAATTTAGATTAATAATCTACACTTAGCAAGGTTAGCTTAAATTTAGGTTAGGAGTTGAGATAATGAGTGTGACATAAATGTTTGCATCCTTAAAATAGAGTTTTATTGGTAATATCAACATTTTTCTGGATTGAAACTATTTACAGAGTTTACAAATTACTTTATTTTCAATTACATTTACAAAGAGTACAATGCAAGATGCTCACAGAGCACGTTTGACTAAATTTTTAGTATATTCATACTAAATTGCCATTCAAATTAAAATCATTTCACAGTTGGTAAAATAGCACAGTCTGTTTTCTTCTTAGATGTTCATCCACCATGGAGCTTTTCAAATAGTTATTTTAATGTTATGTTACATGATACATTAATTGCTGCAAGTAACCATTCTCCAATCACATGCAAAAGTATAAATTCAACAAAAAACAATAACAATATCAACATGCATAATACAGTGATATATTTAAGTACACATAACAATAATAAATATTGAACAAACTCAACAATCATATATAAGAATATAAAATATGATAAATAATAAACATTAAAAAATGAAAAAAAAAATCAATATGTTTCATTATTTACAATACACATTATTAGTTTCATTTTAAATTTTGGTTTTGTTTCAAAGATTAAATCATTTCCCATAAACATCAAACAAATATTTCATTTGGTTTAAATATCAATAACAGAAGTTTAGTGAGTTATGAACATGTTTCTAATTAATTAAATGAATTAACATTGCAAGATATTTATTTGTATTCTTGTTCAATCATGTTTGTATTTGTAACTATTGAAGTAAAATTATTGAAGGATGAATATTGAAATAGTTGAAGGATAAAAATTTTGTCAGTTATTTTTCATCATTATCAGATGTGTACCTTCTTTCCTACAAAGGCAATAGCTGGAGCAATAATCTCATTGTTTCTCCCAAGGATTGATATTTACTGTTAGAATTTTTAAGTTCAACAAAGTAAAGCAATGTAGCTTTCTGTTTTGTGTACTTTATCTTATTTTTCTTTGTGTAGTACACTGCTACAAATTATCCTCCATTTTGTCTCTCGTAAGTCATAAGACTCTGGAAGAGTGATGCCTGTAGATGGCTATGTTAGGTTTCTTGAAGGAAGAAGAAAATTTTTTGAGTTAAAGTTGTCTAGATTACAAATAAAATTTATGACTTTAATTTTGCATATTTATTGGTGTTAATATTTATCATTCTTTTGTTTGGATTTACTGCCCCTATAAACACTTTATTGCAGAGAAAGAACGAAGCTGCTTGAAAGATTGATTCTCAGTCAATGTGCTCTCCATGATGTTTCCAAACCCCAAATTATAGAATTTCTTTAAAAAGTATCCATTCTGATAGAATTACCTGTCTAACAGTTAGGAACTTAGCTTTACAATGAAGCTGGATATAAATAAATTGGCATTTCTTGATTTTTAAATAAAAGAAAATTCCTTTGATATTTTTTTTAAATTCAATGTACAAGAATTAAAGACTCAACTCATGTACAGCAAGCACATTTCTGCTTACACATGAGTTACAACTTATTGGTATGGAGTATCTTATAACCATGCTCTTAACAATTTTATTACTCAAAAGAGGGTTTTCAGAATTCCGAATGACATACCTCTACTTTCTCACTGTATAAACAGCTTCATCTCTAAAACTTTACAGCCTTCAGTACATAGTACGTTCAGTATATGTACGTTATAGGCACTTCAGAGTAATTAGCAGTGGCTTGTAGTGGGAGAATATTATATTCTTTAACAGAATATTTACTTGTAAAAATTTTAAGAAGCAATTTTTATAATACTTAATGTAGTTAATTAACAGTTTGTGTATTTAAATTATCATTCTATTTACCGTTATTTTATTCATTATGTATGATTTGATTTATACTACTATTTTGTGTAACACAGTTTACAAAATAAAAATTGAAAAATTTGTAATTCATAGTACAAATAACAATATATGAGACATTTCCAATGTATCCCCCTCTGATTCCTACAACATTCCAGATTTTAAATAGTTTCCCCATTTATTATTGTTATTTATTTGTAATTTATACTTTAATTTTGTCTAGTTTTTAAACTTTGATAACACCTCTTTTGAATTCAGGGCTGAATTTACATATGTGCTTAAAGGGTTAAGCCCAGGCTGGCAGATTTCAGGAGGCACCAAATTGTGGATGGAAAAACTTCATCAATGTATAGAAGTTAAAAATTGAGGTTAAATTTCATGAAAGTTATCAAATAAGTAATTACAACAAAACATTTTAAACACAGCCCTGTATGTGGCCTAAAAGGCAGACTACTAATATTTAAAATAGGCTCTTTCTAAGGTTCCATAGTTCTTGTTCTGCTGGCTTCTTTACATTATAACAGTGGTTCTCAAACTTTTTACTTTGAGCCCCCTGCATAATCCAGCTGGTAGCTGGGCCCCCCTAAATGTAAACGTACTGTAAGTGAGTCGCAAAAAAATTTTACAAATTTTGAAATTTTACAGTCAACTTTTATTTGCTTAGTTTTGCACATTTTATGCATACTATGTTAGAGCCTAGTTGGGCAATACGTTTAATCGTAATCAAACAACAAATTCTATGCAAAAAAATTACAATTTATTATTTATTTATTTCAGCTACTACAGTACATAATTTTTTATTTGTAAATCAAAGAAATATGAATAAAAAGAGCTTCAAGTGTGAAGGATCTGCTTGTTTTTCTCTTTGCGCATAGTTTTTCGAAACACGGTATCAGTTCTGATAACGCTACTCTGAGTTCCTTGCTGAAATCTAGTTTTGAGTGATATTTACTCTTCATGGCAGCTAGAGCGGAAAACCCAGCTCCACAAAGAATAAGTGGTGGCAAATGGAATGAGTGTGTTCAATGCCTTTCACTCAAAATTGGGTGTTCCTTTTGTACACCAATCCAGAAGGATGTGAGGAAGATTCTTTAAACTTACTTTCAAGCTCAGTGTCACTCTGGAGGTCAATGAGATTTTCTTTTTCTATCATGTTGAGGGAGCACTCATCGACAGATGGTTTGAACGGGTTTTGGATCCATGCCAAACCATCAAAGTCCTCATAAAATTTTAAAACGAGATGTGAGGATTTCTAAGTGTTTTAAGAATGCGTTTCTTTGGATTCATTAGAATAGTTTTGAGATCCATTTATTCAATCATAATTTTAACATTAGGAAATAGGTCAATATTGTAATCTATTGTAACTTAGCTTCTTTACAAAGCTGTTCACCTTTTCAGTTTATTGCAGAAGGTTTGCATCTTTATTCTGTAAAGACTTGTTTAGTACATTTATTTTCTCGAATACATCTGCCATGTACACTAATTGCAGCAAAAAAATCCGAGTCAGTGAAAAACGTTGAGTTTTGGTGGTTTTCGTCAATCCAAAATGCAAGGACCTCATGTCTAAGCTCAGATAATTTGGTCAAAGCCTTTCCTGTTGATAACCAGCAAGCTTCAGTATGAAATAGTAAAGCGGTGTGTTCTGACCCCATATCTTCATAGACAATCTTAAAAAGTCAAGACTTTGAAGGCTGCCCTTTAATGACATTGTTTTAAAGACCACCTGTAAAATTTCTTCAAGTTCCGGAGTCATACCTTTTTGCTGCTAAAGCTTCTCTATAAATTATGCAGTGTGTCTATCTAGCTTCTGGAGCTACCTTTTTGATCAACCCTCGAAATCGAGTGTACTTTCCTGACATAACCCGAGCTCCATCTGTGCAAATTCATGTTCATTTGATCCAAGATATACATACATTTGCAAAAAATGTATTAATCATTCAGAAAATGGTTTCACTAGTGGTATCGGCTGAAAACGTTTCACCAAAAAAACAACTCCTTCCTGATCGCATCACCATCGATGAATCTTACATAACATAGTAAAATAAGCAACTCTATGAAGACTGGTAGCTTCATCAACTTGTATGGCAAAAATAATGTTTCACCTTTTCTATCAATTGCACGTGAAGACCTTCCGAAATGTCAGCTATACGTCTTGATACCTTATCATTTGACATTGGTATGGCTCTTAACTGTTGACCCATGGATTCTCCAAACATGGTTGAAATCATGTCAATTTCTGCTGGTAATATCAGGTTTTCTCCAATAGTGTGCGGTTTTTCTTCTGAGGAATTCTGTGAGAAATCTGATAAGAGGCCAAGAAAGCCTTTGAAGGTACAATTGTAATGTAGGAAAAAGCATTTTTTTGTAGATTTAACTCTGTTAAGTTTTCATTCAGAAAACTCTAGGTTTGTTTGCGATATTTCCATGTTTAGTGTCAAGATTTCTTTTTAGTTTGTCATACTAACCAGAGGCCAGGACTGCTAGACAGATTACACAATGGGTCCAATGGGTTTATGATTGTTTTTGTAAAACCTAGTGATAAATAACTGTTGTCATACTTGCACACAGGAACTACTGGAAGGAACAGAAAATGAAGAGGAAAGAAGAGATATGACAGAGGAGACAGAAGATGAAGAGGATTTTAGTATATGCGAATTGGAAAAAGCGGTTTAAAGAGATGAAAGAGGGGAAATCTGCGGGAATAGACGAGCTGACGGCTGAGATGATAAAGGCGGCGGGTCCATTAGGAATGCAATAGTTGTACAGAGTGATGAGAGTGATTTGGAAGGAAAAGAAGATACCAGAAGACTGGAAAATGGGAATAATAGTGCCGATTTTTAAGAAAGGCAATAAGCAAAAATGCGAGAATTACAGGGGAATAACTTTGTTGTGCCATACACAAAAAATTTATGAAAAAATACTGTTGCAGAAAAATTAGACCAGTACTGGAAGAAACAGGAAGATAGGAGCAATGTGGTTTTAGGAAAGGTAGGTCAACGGTGGATGCTATTTTTGTGATGAGACAAGTGTTAGAAAAGAGGTGGGAATACGGAAAAGATACAATGGTAGCTTTTATAGACCTACAGAAGGCATATGATAAGGTACTGAGAGAAAGGATATGGGAGAGTATGAGAAAGAGAGGATTGCGTGAGGGAATAGTAGAAAGAATAAAGAACCTGTACGGCATATGTAAAAACAGGGTAAGAATTGAAGAAAAATATACGGAAACTTTTAAAACAGAGAGAGGAGTAAGGCAGGGAAGCATATTGTCACCTTTCCTTTTCAATATTATAATGGATGAAATTATTCTAGAAGTACAAGGAAACAGAGGAGCAGAAGAACTTAAGACAATAGCATATGCGGATGACATAATTATATGGGAAAACAGGGAAGAAGAGTTAGAACGAGAGTTGAACAAATGGGCAAAAGTGGTGCAGAAAATATGGTTTAGAGATGAACATACAAAAATGTAAAGTAATGAAAATAGAGAGAAGGGAAGGAAATAACAAAGACGTGTTAGTTGAAGGAAAAAGACTTGAAAAGGTGAAGGAATTCTGTTATTTAGGAAGTATCATAACAGATAGGGGCACAATAAGAGAAGAGATAGGAAACAGAATATGGAAGAGTGGAAAGTTTTTCAATAAGGTGAAGAAGATTGTGTGGAGTTGGAACATTGGGAAAGAATCAAAAGTATTGATGTATAAATCTTATTTCCAACCAATTTTATTATATGGAGCAGAGACGTGGACGTGGACTAAAAATGATTTAAGCAGATTGCAAGCTGCAGAAATGAGATTTTTAAGAGGGATAGAGAACAAGAGAGACTACAAGAAGAGATAGAATAAGGAACGAAATAACCAGAGAAAGATTGAAGGTAGTTTCACTGCAAGAGACAATGGAAGGAAGAAGAAAGATGGGGCATGTGAAGAGGATGGGAGATAATAGAATGCCTAGAATAGCACTGGAGAAGGAGGAAGGAGGAAGAAGACCAAGAGGAAGACTGAGAGGAAGATGGGAGGACCAAGTGTGGAAAGACATAGAGAGAAAGGGACTACAGAAAATACAGGTGGAGGAAGAGGAGACCTGGAATGATAGACAAAAGTGGAGGAGGCTGTGTACGACGACCCGTGATAACGGAAACGTCTGATGATGATGATGATACTTGCACACCTTGGCTTCGCTTGGTTCACTTGGACTTGGAGAACAAGTGGTTCACTTACCGTGTCACCCGGGTCCTCATTTTGATCTTGACTGTCACTGACGCCACTACTCGTACCTACCTTCACTAATGCGTCTCCACTTCCACCACTTGTTACAGTTACAAGAAATCTTCATTTGTACTTAAAAAGCTTACGCAAAACCAAAGTTATCTATGAAAATAAACATGGAAATGTTCTACGTTCAAAACATGGAACTGCACTAGACGTTGTTGTGTAATTGGCTGTAGGGGTAGGAGTGATGGAGGTTTCGGGAAAGTTTTGAGACCGATCGGTTCCGGTCGTTCTTCACGAGTCATTGGGAAGCCACAATAACCAGGCGCTACCACGAGTCATCTCCAGCGCTATACTGAAAACATGTCCGGTGTATACTTACAGTATTTTTACTGCCAATAAAACTAAGAAAAATAAAAATATTTTGCACTATTATGATGATGACTTAAAAATTATCAAGAATCAAGAATCTTTATATCCAAAGTACATTACAATCGTTCACACACAAAAATTACATCATAAAAGTAGATAAAAGTACAATGGATAGGCATTCTCTGAGCTATTAGCTGAGTTTGAGGTTG
The DNA here is from genome assembly GCF_021130785.1 of Homalodisca vitripennis. Lineage (NCBI taxonomy): Eukaryota > Metazoa > Arthropoda > Insecta > Hemiptera > Cicadellidae > Homalodisca > Homalodisca vitripennis. Next base: position 23,649 of record NW_025779907.1, read on the forward strand.
CCATCACACTAATTAATTTAAGGCAGATGGGTCTGGCAGCTCCTCTTTCAGAGTAAAATATACATAATTAGAGTAATGAATAAACTATACCAATATTTAATACAAAGCACACAATTAAGATGTATTTCATAATGAAATGCAATACATTACATTACCCACAACAAATAAAAAATAATTAAAATTACTACATAAATTCACATAACATATACATACACACACATACAGATACATATACATTTATATACATACATACAAATACACACATATAAACATAAATTTTACAAACACATACATTACTGAAACATATAACACACATACAAACACACTACAAAGATACTTAGACACAATAGATAAAGATGTAACTATTACAAAATCATACAATAAAACAAGTCTTCAAAAAAATATCTAATTTTGAGTCGCTCTACATCAACAATTGCAAAAAGCCAGCATTTCAAACTTTCGTATGAATGTACCCAATGTTTTCAACGAGGACACATCAAAAAGTAATTTTGTTATAGAGCTTCGGAGCTATGAATGTATAAAAACGTTTTGTAAACATTCTAATTTAGGAAAAGGAATAGTTTACTCTGTTTAAAATTTGTAACCTAATCGAGTGAACATTTACATTTCCCAGGTGTGTGGGCCGCCTCTTGAGAAAAATATCCTGAGTACCCCATAAATGTACAAAATATCTAAGCGGAAGTATTCCAAGCTGAATATAAAGAGGAAAAGAAAGAATCACGCCGATTAGCTTTGACAATAACCCTAATGATCTTGTTTTGATTTATAATAATAGGTCGAATAATAGAATAATAGGCTCCTCCCCAACATGAAATACCCATATTGCAATTTAGAGTTTAATTATAGAATAGTAAATAGTTTTCAAGACAGATATATTGGACATAAATACTGAAGAAAATAAAACTTCCTCAACGAATTGTTTAAATAGTTTTTCACATTCAAAATGTGTTCCCTCCAACTACACCTTTCATCCAAAATATCCCCCAGATACTTTATTTGTTCCACCCTCTCAATTTTAATGCAACCCTTACATGGATTTCTCCCTAAAATTAAGCATTGCTTGCATTTAAAAAAGATTATACGTACCCTTGTAATTTTAAAAATAAAAAGTTTGCTTTATTTTTTTGTAAGTAAATTAAATTCATTTTTCAAGCAAGCATTGGCCCCCCCCCTCTGAACCTTCATTGTGCCCCCTTTGGGATCGCGCCCCATATTATGAGAACCTCTGCATTACAGTACAATATATTATGTCATGTCAATGATGAAAGGACGAATCTACACAACACTCATGATAGGTTCCCTGTTCACTATGCAAGCAACGTATTCAATTTTATTTCAAACTTTATATCCTAAAGTGAAGGTGTTGACAACAATGTATTACAGTTAGACAGTTATTGTATAGTAGTTTAACATGTTAATAGGCCCAGATGTTCTAGTAACACTTGCTGTCTTATTGAAGTACTTATCATAACTCTAGATGGAGCCACAGTGAAGGTGTTGACAACATGTATTACAGTTAGACAGTTATTGTATAGTAGTTTAACATGTTAATAGCCCAGATGTTCTAGTACACTTGCTGTCTTATTGAAGTACTTATCATAACCCTAGATGGAGCCACAGTGAAGGTGGATGACAACATGTTGTATTATAGCTAGACAGTTATTTTATAGTAGTTTCACATGTTAATAGCTCATACACTTGATCATACTAATGTCCTAGTACACTTGCTGTCTTATTAAAGTACTTATCATAACTCTAGATGGAACCACAGTGAAGGTGTTGACAACATGTATTACAGTTAGACAGTTATTGTATAGTAAAGTTTAACATGTTAATAGCCCAGATGTTTCTAGTACAATTGTTGTCTTATTAAAGTACTTATCATAATCCTAAATGGAGCCACAGTGAAGGTGCTGACAACATGTATTATAGCTAGACAGTTATTGTATAGTAGTTTCACATGTTAATAGCTCATACACTTGATCATATTTAATGTCCTAGTACACTTGCTGTCTTATTAAAGTACTTATCATAACTCTAGATGGAACCACAGTGAAGGTATTGACAACATATATTACAGGTTAGACAGTTATTGTATAGTAGTTTAACATGTTAATAGCCCAGATGTTCTAGTACAATTGTTGTCTTATTAAAGTACTTATCATAACTCTAGATGGAACCACAGTGAAGGTGTTGACAACATGTATTACAGTTAGACAGTTATTGTATAGTAGTTTAAATTTAATACTTCCAAAGCACTTGTGCACTTTTCCCTTATATTACACCTATGTCTTGTGCCTTCTACACACAATCACATCTCTGTTAACCATCCTATTTCATCCTCTTTGTCCCACTATTCTCCTTTATTATTTTACCTATTTTGTTCTCCCTTGTTTACCCTTTGATGTGGCACATTGTGCGTGCTAAAGTGAATTATCTTCCGCAAATTTGGACTATTCCATCAGTGTGGAAACTGGAGCTCCCCCAGAACACTCTCTGGTCTTGTGTGCTCTGGTTCAAGGACTCCTCTTTTAGTTGTGCTCTGGAAATAAAACTTCTACTTCTTAAATTTTTCTTTTTGCTTTATTTATTTATTTAACCCATACTTTGCCCTTGCTTAACTAACTATTGATATAAGTAAATAAACATTTGATTTACAATAATTGCTATTGAGTTTATTTGTCACATACAGGGTTTTGTGGATTATACTGCCATGGGCCACATAAAAAAGTTATATCCAACATAGGAAAAATTGTGGTGCATGTTAAATTTGAATTTATACAAAAAATAGGTTTAAATTTAGAAAAAATTTGGAATCATAAATTGGGTAGATTTTACTTGAGTTCAAATCCAGTTTTACTTTGTATGTTCCATTGACACTTATTCATCTTCCATCATCCTTGTCAGCTTAGTGTAGATTTAATATTGGTAGTAGTAATCTTTGCAGATCTGAGAGTTCTGGTTGTCATCCAATATTCAAGTGTTTCATCATCTAGTAAATGTCTTTTTCTGTTCTTCGATTCAAAAATCGAGATTCACCAATTTAATACAAACAATAAAAGTATAACTGTATTTAATAAATAACTCAAATGTTCATTAACTTTGATGAGAAAAGCTTCTTCTCAGTCCCCTATTAAGCCATCATTCAAAAGAATAAAAATTCCATTATTGTAAAGTCACCAGCTGGTCTAAATTCACTTTATAACTCCAGGTGTTGTAAACTTACTTTGCATAACAAATCTCCTTGATATTAAGATTTAATTTATTCTGTGGTATTTGGTCTAAAGAAAGTATTTTTTTTTTTTTTATCTGATGATTCAATTTTACAATATTTTTTTTATTTCTATCTTATATGTATGATGATTTGTTTTATGTTAATTTTAACTCTAAAATAGGTTGCTAGTTTTTCTTAATTTTAAAATCTATTGATTTATATATATGTTTATTGTAAGTTATCAAAATTGCATGGGTGTATGTTCTTCTTCTATGGATTCCTGTGTGTATATGTACTTACGTGGTATAAACTCCTAAGTTATTTATTAATCTTTTATAAACAAACATAAAATAATATGAACTATCAACTTTTCAAAACAAAACTGTAACATACTGTTGAGTAACTTCATTGGGTACACTCCATCACATCTCTTCCATCCCTATCTTGTCTCCTTAAATTGTCAGAAACTGGAGAACTGGTCCTCCAAACATCTTTAATTGTAATTATTATTAAATAACTAATTGATTCCTTGTAATTCTTCCTCTTTACATGACAGTTAGACTTGAATGTTTGTATATA
>NW_025779908.1:0-55048 GCF_021130785.1 Homalodisca vitripennis
ATTCAGTTTTGTAAAGAATTCTGATGGCTTTCCCTTTTGAGTGTTTCTAAATACTCTTTTCGAATTTGATATTTTAGAACAACTTTCCCCACGAGTGGGCCTAAGGCCGTAAGAGTAAATGTGGATGTATGAGACCAAAAATAAGCCGATTTTCCAATAACATCAATGGAACAAATATTTTGAAAGGTTTGCGTAAAACATAACATGCCCTGAAGCAGACCTTTGAGTCACGACTCTATCAATGTGATCATCCCATGTCAGTCCTCGATCAAGGTACATTCCCAAGGGAATTTTGATGGATTCTGCTTCTTTCCAAGAGTAGCGTCATCCACCAATGCACTGCGGGTCGTTGCCCAATGCTCTTTGTGTTGGCCGAAGGCAAAAATTCCATCACATTTGATTTCGAACGTGTTTTGTGTTTTTTCAAATTGAGTTTTTGAGAAATGTTCCAATGGCATGAATTCACCATCAATGAATGATTTACACCTCGAGATCTTGTTTTGATTTTTGATACTGATGCAGAGAGTCGATGTCCGTCGAGCAATACTTGAACGCACTTTTATCCATTTCTGGATTGAAGAAATTCAGTCTGTTATGACGTATAATATTGAAAAGGATCTGTGGCCCTCTAATAATTGATCCATTGAGGGACACCATAGGGCCAATGTTTTTTACTTTGGTCTGACAGAGCATTTCGCAATCTGCACAGCACTGCTCTTCTGTCCAGCGAGGTATAGGACGAGAGCCCAAAACGGGGTGGCGGCAAGGACCCCGCGAAATAAACCACTTGTCCACAACTGGCGCAAAGCAACAGTGTCCGCATGATGCAATACAACAGTCAAAAGCTTTGGAGAGGTCGAAGAAATATGCTGAGCACATGTTTCACGAATCTCCCTCTCCAGCCGCCATTCGAACAAAAACGATTGTTGATGAGATCCGGTCACAGCAATCAATGGGTTGGACTTTGTTTTTTCCTGAACCCAAACTGTTTCCCAGGACTTGAAGATGGATTTCAACAATGATTGAGTGAACTTTTCAAGTTGTTTTGAGAAATGTTGTTTTTCGAAACATTTTGCTGAAGGTGGGGAAGAATTGAAATTCGGACGATAGCTTGCTGGATATGCAAGGATCGTGTACCTTTTTGAAGAATTGGAAATCACTTTTGCTTGTTCCTTCAGTGGCAGACGGAAAAATTGCCATTGGTGCAAAAAGAGAGAGATTGTATTCAATTTTTTGTGTGATAGCGGGTGTCCAAAAATAATGGCTTGAAAGCACTTTTTGGATTAACCACATAGGGGACGTACCGATTGATGTCACTAGATTCTTTTTCGGTCTGAGATCCTGTATGACAACGAGGCCACCTCTCCCATCGGACACAGGAAAAAGGGGAAAAAACCATGGAACGAAACCAGGGTCCCCGCCATTGGTGCTCTTGACTTTGGTTGCCCGATATTTAACAAAATGGTCTGATGCAGCCACAGTTGAAAAGAAATTGTTGAAATTGCTTGCCACTTCGAAATGATCATGAATCAGTCCAATTTCAGATTTGAGTTTTTGGAATGGTGAATTTTGAATCATTTTTTGAATTTGTGTTCTTTTTTATAATGTTCCAAGCACTCTTTGAAATATTGTTGGACTGTTGTAGTTGATTTTCAACGTCTCTTGCTTTGGCATTTTTTATTTCTTTGCGGTAATTTTTTTTAAATTGTCGATAAAAGATTTTGAATTCTTCGTTTTCGGATTTGACATAAATTGAGTGGTAAAATTTGAGTCTTTCCTCTTAAATTGAGGATATCCTGAGTAATCCAGGATTTTTTCTTCGCTTGAGTAGACTCTTTAAATTTTTTTGAAATGGGCAATGCTATGTTTAGATAAAAAATGAAGCGGTTCGAAAACGCGTCGAAAGCCTCATCCACCTCGTTCGAGAAGACTCTAAGAAAGACCAAGATTCCTTGCTGAGCGACCTTATAAATTGCTCGACATTTCCGGGTTTTTGATCTCGTTTCATTTTCACGGGGGGCGGTTCAAATTTTGGGTTGTGGCGTGCAATTACGGCTTCCTGCGCGAAGTGGTCTGAGATGGCCGTGTTCAGGACACAGACCGAAACGTCTGAGATGTTTGTGATGACATTGTCGATGGCTGTACTCGTTGTGGCAGTCACTCTAGTTTGGTGAGCTCACGGACCAGATCAAGCCAAAAGAAGTAGAGAATGTCGCGTAGCCGCTGCTGGGGGGGGTCAGGGGGTTGGTGTTGTCTAGCACATCGATGTTGAAGTCACCAATGATGATGAACTTCAACAACTTTGAATTGAATATAATTTAGAAGGGTCTCAATATTTTCAAAAAAAGTATTGCTGCACCCATTGGGAAGATCTATATAGACCAATTATAGTAAATTTTTATTTTTTTCCCACGGAAATTTAGATCAGTTTTTATTCCCCACCACTTCAAAGTCTAGATCACAGCTATAATCCACTTTGAAGGGCTGGAATATTTCATTTCGTGATTTTTACAAAAAATTGCAACACCACCCCCTTTTAAAGTTTGTTTCGGTGAAAATTGTTAGCCAATTCGTAATTGTCAATTCTAAACATAGCGACAGTGTCAGCCGTTGAAGCCATGTTTCAGAGACAACGAAGATGTCAGGGGTGCAGCTCTTTCTGCCATGAGTGTTAGCTCATCCACTTTAATTAGTGGCAGATTGTGCGTTTTGGTGCACAACTGAGAATGTCTCAGTTAAATTTTGTATTTTGGGATTTTGATTTTGTTTTTTTCGTGATTGTATTGTACTCCAGTCCTGTTGCCTTTACATTTTTATTTTTAAGGTGTTTAAAATAAAATCGTTTTTTTTTGGTTGCCCTGTCTGCGGATTTTCAAGTAGTTGTACTTTCTTGAGGCATCGGCAATCGGCTCTTAACTGCATCCGCAAAGGAGTCGAAGGGAAGAAATGGACACCGGAGGATCCGACGACGCCGTGGGCCGCTGTGCAGGCGGCTCCAGGGGGCGGGACGGCGGCTCAGCGACGGCCGTCCGCGGACAAGGACGGCGCTCTAGGGGCGGAAGTGGCTCATCTCCCGCAGACACTTCACCAGCAGTGTTCGGCTAGCAGATGCTTGCTGGTGCGTTTGAGGTGCATGCCGTGGGGATGTAAAAGCAGCCCTGCCGATTTACGGTTGAAGTCGAGCACCTCCCGCCCCACAGTACCCTCAGCGCATAACTCTTCTATGTAATTATTAACCAGGCGCGGTCTCTCGGTTAATCCTGTGGCTGGCAGGTAGGTCGTGTCTGTGGGGCAGGGTGGCTACAATGAACTCTGGAGGTCCCCCAGCTTCCTCGTGATGCGTCGCTCGAGATGCCGGTATATGTTACACTCTTCTCCAGAAGCAACGGTCGTTAGTAGTACCGGCCACGATCACACTGCAGCCGCCGGGCGGAGGCAGGTCGTCCGATGTCGCCTCCAGCAGTTTTGCCCCCAGGCCTGCAGGACGGCCCTCCCACGTTTGTCTCATGACTCACCCTTCGCCTCACCAGGGGCAGCCAGATCGCGACTGTGACTGTCTCCCTCAATTAGGATGGAAGAAAATGGCAGTTGAACAATTGGCTTTTCTTGTTTGTTTTTTTGTCTGTCGTGTTGTGTTTATTTACTGCGCGAGCTAGGTTTGAACAGACGGTTTCGGTAGACATAGTGCCGTCTGGTGTGTGTGTCAGTAACACTGGGCAAAGGCTTTGTAACCTATTCTCCGTTGATATTGGAGGGGGTTTTTCGGTTTTGAACACACTGTCCACTCAGATGTCCGGCCCACCCTCAAACTCGCATCTCCTCTTCTCCTCCTTCAGACACTGAAGTTCCGCCTCAAGAAACCTCAAATGGTGACCCTGAGACTGGCCACGAGGTCCCTGGACTCGGCACACCGTTGATCCCTGCAGATGGTCGGCAGGTCACACTGCACGCCGCAGTCAACCGCGGAAGCGCGCACGGGCGAATCCCTCCGCGACGCACTCGCCACAAACAACCTGGTCCGTGTACTGCATTAAGCGGGTGTCTGACTCAATTGAATGGTCCAGTACGGCATTTAAATTGTTCTTCAAGTTGCAGTACACGTTCCTTCAGTGAGCTGTTTTCGGCGACCAGGTCGGCCCACCTCCGTCGCCGACATTTGGCCGCGCGTGCCTCACGACAAGAGAGCGGGGTGGAAAGCTCTTACACACGGCGCGGGCGCGACGGCAATGTGGCGTCACCGAAAACATCCCGAGTCGCACCGCCAGCGCCAGCGGCCTGCCGCGGGAGACCCGGCAACGCTTAACGGGCGCGGACGACGCGGCAGACTGCGCCAAACGAAGCTGCACGTGCCAGAGCGCCTGCGGTTGACGCGGAAGACACGGCAGGCTTATTGGGTGACGAGGAGCTCTGAGGAGACGACACGCTTAAAGTCCGCATGGTCACTGGGTGGGGGCCCCTGATGTTTAACCGCCGGATGACACAAGCAGCGTTGCATCGGCGTTGGTCCTTCACCGTCGCCCCACACTTCCCTCCAAGACATCGCCAAGCTTCTATCTCCGTTCTTTAAACAATGACTCTCTCTGTATTTGTAGTTGTTGACAAGAATGAGAGGTTTGCCATTTTTAGAATGTTCAACTAACAAAGTCATTTTTGGTAAAGTCAAAATTAAATTAAAAACTATTTGAAATAAAAATATTTAAGAATAAATAAATAAATAAGTAATAAATTAGTGAAGTGTTAAAAAGTTTAAAAATACACACATTAGTAATTTAAAAATCACATTCAAAGTCCATTTCTGTTCTATTTACAACTGTATTTATTATCGGTATAAGGTATTAGAGTTTGCAAAATTTAATGCCAGTAACGGGAATCGATTCGTGATCCGGCGAACTGGTTATGTCCAATATCAGTAAAACTTGATTATTCTTAATTGCAGCGCTATCTATAAGAGATAGGCAGAAACAATTAGCGGTGCAGATAAAATAGAGTGGGAAAGATGGGCAAAAAGTTATCGCCTGTATCGGGAACCGAACCGTGGTCCACAGAGTTAGGTAACTTGCACGTTACCAATCAGGCCACTGTAGCTTGATCGTTGTCAGTGTACACTAATATATGGCTCACTCACGACTACTGTGAGCAGGTGAGAATGAGTGGGCCACATGTGACTCGTCCGTGTATGTTAGTCAGAAAAAGAGGTTATGGAGTAAAATGTTCATGTGCCCTTACTCACTCAAATGTCTAAAATAATTCAAATTGCTTGTCTTGGTCACAGTTATAATGAAATACATTACTGATCACTGGATGAATTTAACACTTCACGTTAACAAAATAACATAGAGTAACGTAAACATAGAGACAGGATGAATTATATCCTCCTCCTCTTTTAAATCCAGTTAGAAATGAAAGAGAGTTTAAGTTTAGTATTATAATAATAACCACGTCACATTTGGTTAAAAGTTATATTACCACTGGTAAAGCTTGAGAGAAATATATGTAATACGTATTTATAACAAACATGGCAGGAATAGGCCACAACACGTGACAGGCGCTGCTGAGATTAAATTCAAAATTTCAATTCGATAACTAATTTCATTCTCAATATGTACTTCTCACAGACAGACATTCATTTTAATAATAATGTTGTCTTTATTTTCATCAAGCGTTTCTCAGTTATATACAGAACAACTGCTTTTCAGAACAACTATCGTCACATACAACATATACATGAAAATGAAATACAAATAAATAGAGAAAATCTATACATTAAGCAAATTCTGCCTCATCTTATTCTTAAATGTAGCTATTGAACATTGTTTCACGTTTGGTGGGAGGTCATTGTACAATTTCGGGGCCGAAATAAGAGAAGTTCCTCCTTCCCAACTCCAGCCTAACTTTTGGGAAAGTGAAGAAGATTCCCATGGCGGGTTCTGCGCTGAGAGACCTCATCCCGAAATGAGAGCTTCTCACTAAGGTACTGAGGGTCCTGATTAACAAGAGCCTTGTGGACCATGCAGCAACGTCATGACCCTGCAGACGGTCTCTAGCGACATCATCCCAGCGGCATATCTGTAAGGAGAGACATGCTCAAATCGTTTCAAATTAAAAATGAAACGGATTGCAGAGTTTTTGGGAACTTTTGAATGCGATGCATGTCTTCTCCAGAAATGCTATTCCCGTAGGCTGGGAAACAGTAGGCGAAAACGGACAGGACTAGTGACTGCATGATACGTAGTTTCGCAGACTCAGGCAGAAGATCTCTAAATCTGTAGAGTCCCCTCAGTCTACCGAGTGCTCGTTGACAGGCATGCGTGACATGGTCAGAGAACTTGAGGCCGCTGTCTAGCACAACGCCAAGGTCCTTGGCCCTATCAAATACAGCCAAACTCTGGCCATCGAGCCTCACTATCACTCGATGGTACACCATCTTGCACCGAAACAAAGTCGTCACTGTATTCCTCGAGTTTGAGACATTAACCATTCACTCGGCATGCCTAATTAAATTAAATTAAAATGAACCGTACACCTTCTTTGATATAGCAAAAAACACGTTCAGCCTATGTCAATTTCTCTGATGTTCAATGGACGCTCAAGGATTGTCAGTCTTCCATATTCTTTCATTCATTATATTTGTTTGCTTTTTCACTGATTTCGATTCGTCGCAAAAAAGATTCTTTCATAGAAACTATCTTCTTGGTAACAGTTCTTGTACATCAACAACACAAAACTCAAAACGTTTCACTTTGTCGCCATAATTTTGACTTTGCAAATCGTGGGATGCGGCATTTGAAAGCTCGATAACCCCACCTTCCGTGTTGATATCCTCGGAGTATATCAGATGTCGCTATTCTTCCGGAGCTCTTTTTTTTCCTTTTCTTAAGCAACCCGACAATTTTGACAACAGTCAGCTGTGTGGAACAAAACTTAAGCTTTTTCCAACTCATGCATACCAACAATAACGATGTCGGATCCGTAAGTTTTGTTACATTGATATTCAAAGAGTTTTACTTTATTCGTGTACACCTACTATTTTTAACCCTTTTGATATACTCTCATTTGAGCCTTCATCAAAACTACCGTGCGGCTGATACTCGATTTATTTATCACGAAGTTACTTTACCGATTTTAATATTAAACATGTTTTATGATTATAAACGAAAATTGACTCCCCGAACTTTCTCTGTACCAGAGACGTTCTACGAAAATTTAATTATTGTTTGGAAATTTAAACTTAACCTACTACATATGCCAAACTCGTAAACTGCTGTGCTAACAAATGTTTAAACTTCCCGAACGTATTCCGTTTAATTTTACAAGCTGTAACTAAAAAATTAAAAAATTAATTTATTAATAAGTTGCATTCCACGTAACTTTGTTGCCAAAAATATTACATTCAAAGTTATGTTCCGTATTTGATAAAAAAAAAAAACATTTCTCTGAATATTTTAATAAACTTAATTAAATGTGAAAATTTCTATGTAACTCTACACATAAAGAAGCTATCGTGGAAAGAGTTCCTTTTTGACGAATATATCAATTTAGCTCCATTTTACCTTTCTTTTATGCATACCATAGACACTGTCACAGAGATGACTCTTGGAGTAAAAAAAAACTCAGTATCTGCATGTAATTATTGCAGATATGACAGGTTGAACGGTTAATGAGAAGTAAAAATCAAGCATGTAAGTAGAATATGATTTTTAAGAAACATAAAATATCCTTAAGAAATAGACCATGTACATCTTTAACAAACCATATTTTGTAATTGTGTATAAAGTGGGAGATATTTAGGAAAATAATCAGTTACTCACTAAAGCAGAACATTTCCCCTGCAACAACTCGATGCCTTCTGTAATTTCCTTGAGGATATGACTAGAGGAGAGTAAGAACCAAGATTGCCATGACTTCGGATGTAATGACCAAGAAAAATATTATCACTTTCGTTTTCTTAAATTCTTTGGGGTAGAAATAGGGGGGTTTAAGTTGTTACGTATAATCTACCTGGTTTGGTTTAGCCGCTATACGTATTGTACCAGTGGTCTGCCTCACCCTGTATAGAAAACCTAGAACTCATCCTACGTATGTGATGTAAATTATATATAAATTTATATTCATGTGATACGTTGTATTTACTTATGAGAATATTTTGTTTCCAATGGTAAATATTACGTATATTGAAATTTACCTAAACCATAATATTTTAAATGCTATAATCTGTGGTTAAGCGGTACTAAATTGAATTGAAATTTTTTTTCGAGAGTAGAACAAAAATGTAGAAAATTTATATTTTTGACCTTGATCATTTAAATGCTAAAAGTTCATTAAGTAATAATTTTTAACTTATTTCTTCTGCAGATTAAAAACTTCTATTGCGATGGTGATAAACCGAGATCTAATGATTAAAGATGCAGCTAGCCTATATTAATAATTTTGGAAAGCATCGTTGTGGCTAGAACAACGGATACAATGACTTAAGGTAGACTAAGAAAATTCAGGTAGGAAAAGCCTAATAGTATTGGTATAAACTGCAATGTAGTACCTCTACTAGATTCATTATCTTAAACAGTTCCTAAACCATGGTAAGTATTTATATGAGAGGCTACTTTCACAGCTTGTACAAGAAATGTTTAAAAATATTGTATATCTATTATTTACTCCTTATATTGTTTTTCTTGTATTCGAAAATGTAACAAATAATCACTTTGGATAACCTAAATCTTAATTGTTTACTTTTAAATTTGAAATGTAGGAAAACATTTAGAATTACTTACAGCTATTGAATATATTCCATCAGCAAATGTTTTTGTTAATAGTACGTAAAAAAATTGGGTTTAATGCATTTTGGTTTATTTTTAGAACTATTTACTTTTGTACTTGAAACGATATTTTAAAGCCGTTCCATAATACACACTTCTCCTTTGACTCTTGTCAAAGAATAATATATTACTTGTATCACATTATGTCTTTAATAATCTCTTTTCTGAAGCCTATCAAGATCCTTGGTAATTAAACGAATGGGATTTTTCGTAGGAAGAGCTATTAAAATAAATATTCCAAAACAACAAAGAACGAAATTTCACAGGTCCATTCTGAACGTAAACCTATGATTATCTTGGTAGCTATGTATCACCTATTTTGCGAGAAAAACAGGAGCTCAGTTATTAACAAAGCTTTTACATTCTTGTCACAGTACTAGGAAAACTCTTCCTGCTTTGCACGCGATTTCCTATTAAATAAAAGTTAGGTCATATGCTGGATTTATCCCTTTTGAGTCAGATTAATACCTTTTGAGTTCAGCCATATTAAGCCTTGACCAAAACTGCTAAATAGTCCGTCTCCTGATCCTTTCCAGAATAATTATACTTTAAGAGACGTATGTTTTGGGCAATGAGGAAGTGAGATAGTAAACGAGTTTTTATGATTACTAATTCAATATTAATATGAATGAGTAGCTACACCAACATCAGTAGCACTACAACTATTTAGGCCATTTAGGAGTTGAGAAATACTAATTCTATGGTAAATTTAAAGAAAACCCTTATGTTGTACGTAACGCAATGGAGTCTTATATTAATGTTGAATCGGAAGTAGACATTGTGGTACGTAGTATATCAGTATTCATTTTTAAGAGTTTTTGAAAGCTAATATTTCGTAGGCTTAACGTTTAGCGCGTGCAGAAGCAGCATTTTAGGTTGAAATAAAGTAAATTTTAAACCAGAATAGAGTTTGCTTTATTGCCACCAGCAAGAAACAATTACATATTTTTTATTCCAACGATTCAAAACGGTGGAAGTACAACGGGTCTTATAACGTTTGTATTGTGGCCCCGATCAAGATAATATTCATAAATATTCTCAAATATGTAACTCAGTCAAAAAGATCATAAATCTTGACATTTTATTCTATTTCCAGTCTAGGTAGGTCCAGTGTCTTAATACTGTTTACCTCCATTCAAAGAAGTGTCTGCATTCGTCGATCTGAAAAGTCTACTTCGGTTATAAATTGACTGCTCCCGACCATTGTAATCTATTTCGATCTTAGGAGTTTGCGGAGATGGTAAGTCGTCTGTTACAACTGTAATACACAATGTGTGTCAAATTTAACCTTTTTAGTACATCGATAGTTATTTTAGGGGATTGCAAGTCCATTTTCGCTCCATATGTGAGATTAGTCTTCTTTATAAATCTTTAAAAATATTTCAAACCCATTGGGTAGTTTGATTACGAGAAAAAATATGTTTTTCTATTGATAGAATAAGATATATGTGTAACAAATTTCATTTTTGTAGAACATCGAGAAGTTTAAAACAATATTATAGTTCTTCTTGGGCTTGGAACCCAATTTTCATCCTAATTTGTTTTTGATCTTCCTTAATAGATTTTTTCGCTATTTAAGTGAATAGGAACGTGGGTTTTAAATTTCTAACCTTTAGAACCTCGGGAGACTATAGAAACATAAAATAGTCCTCCTAGATGTTATAATCCCATTGAAACCCCTAAGGATGTATGATCTTAATGAAAAACACTAATTTTCTATGAGGCATCTGGGTGCAAAAATTGTTATTTCTTATAACTATGGAATTTGAAAAACCAGAGATGATTTATTGAGAGCTTTGCTTTTTCAATATAGAGATTCTTAATTAAGTTTAAATTTTATATTGATCAGTATGTCACCTCTGTATATTCGTCCCCCAAACTTTGTTTAAGAAACCGCTTCAAAATTTTAGCATTTCTTTAGAAATGTCCACATTTACTTTAAAAAGAAAAGATAATCAGTTATTGTTTTCATTCTATATTGAGAATGCGGAGGCTGTGCTTTCTATGAAGTACAGGTGAACAGTCTGATATGTTTTACCGCCACACCTCCCACCACCCAACTTTATTATTATAGCAGCGGCAGGCTCATTTTTAAGACATTGCAGTCCAATTATTCTTGCTATTTATAAGGTATGTCTTTTATTAGACCATTTTCCAACTGACAATAAAACCTGCAACTGTTGTTTATCACTTAACAATTATATTCACACATATTCAACTTTTTTCAACTATTTGAAATTGTATGAATGTTGAATAGTTTTCAAAATAATAACTTATTGATAGCAAATCGAATCTGCAAAGTTCTGGCTTGAAAAAGTCTGTTCTGTCTGATGTATGTCTGCATCACTGAACCGTAAGACATTCAGTGAACCAAATGAGCTACAAGTTTAGAAACTATGAATGCAACCTTATCAAAGCCTGCTACGCAAAGCCGAGCGTGACTTTCAAATACCAAATAGTTTAAACCGAATTGCAGTCCTAAAGGTGGTTTCCTGCAATAGTTTGTGTAGTAATAATTTGGCTATACCTTGATTAAAACCAGAACAGTTTTCAAAGTTTATAATTGGAGAAACACAAGGAGAGTGATCCTTGCGATTTAAGTAGTTACCATTTTTAGCTAAATTGAGTGAATAATAATAATATTATCATTAAAAGTAATATTAAAAACCAATAATTATCGCTGTATAACTTGTTTCTTAAAATATCACGTACCTGTATAGAACAAGGAAAGATCACTTTCCCGAAAAAAAATTATGATCATTATAGAGATAGCAAAATTGTTCACACACTTTAGAGATTTGCCAGTAGAAATCAATAATTATCAATAAACCAATAAGTTTACTGTATTTATATTGCCGTGTTCAATACACATTATTGTTATGTTATTTAGCCGCATTTAACAAGCTATACTTCTCAGTTAGTTAGTTTACTTCTTAGTGTCTTAGTTATAATTATTTTACATTTACTCCAATTAAATACATGTAAGTACTTGAAAGGTAAATTACATACTTCTATTGTATTAGTAATTGTACATAACAGTAATGGTTTTTACGTTTGTTAATCATTTGGCTATCAATATTTGTTTATTACAGTTGTTTATTTAATAACTATGATATTTATTTAAATTTTAGTAAATTTTTATAAAATTTTCTTATACTATTAAAATTTTGATACTAAATAAATACGTTTTAATTTCCTGAATATAAGCTAATATGTTATGTATAACTCTCCTTCAGGACAAAAAGGTAATCTAAGAAATAGAGAATATACGAGCACTCATAGTTTTGAAAATAACGGTTCATCAATTTAAACCTTATCTTTGATTTTAAGTATATCCAATTTTGTACAAAAGTTTTGTTTGAATAAAAAAGCAATATATGTGTTTGATCTCGTGTTCATAATAAAAATTACTCATAACAATAATTTTATACTTTTTAAAAGACACAATACAAAACTATAAATAATTCTCATAATACCATTTGTTCTAAACGTATAGTAAAATGTCCAATGTCCAATTACTGCATATGCATGAATTGTTTATTACATTTTTAATTACACTAAAATGAGTGAAATAGAATTTTACGTATGCACTGGGTACTTTTCTCTATATAAGCTCTCCTATTTTACCTTAGAATTACCCTGAATGTTTAATACGAATATGTGTGAACCTAAATCAGATATAACGTCTTTGGAGGGTATGTTGTCTGAGACTCATACAGTATTTAAAAACAAATAAAGAATTGTCGTATATTGGGCAATGTATCATGATTATTACAGGCCACTCAAAAATACAACTAAAATTCCTAATTTTTTCCAAGCATTCTTACAACTATGGACGTAATATCTTCTATAAGTTAACCTTAATTGTTTCAAAATTGCATTGCTTGACATTTTTAAAGCATTTGATACGAGTGGCATATGGTTTTCCTTCGTGAGAAAGACCTTCACCTCCACTCCAAGGTTGAGAAAATCCTGTTGAAGTCTATTGAGAGCAAAAAAGTGTCCTTTAGAAAATGAAACTTGATTACGTCATAGGTGTTGTTTTTATGTATATTTTTAATGTGTATTATTTTTATAGTTGCTTAAACGACAAGTCAATGCTTAAATAAGATACATTAGATATGGGTAGAAAATGTTTTGTAGCTTATTCACGAAAACGATAACATACTATTAATTTAAATCCTTATTTCATGTTAGTAAACGAAATGACTATTTTCATTTGTAAAATATATTACTAGAAGCCATATTATATTACGATAATATAGATATTTATATAGTTGAAAGGGTTCTCTCACCCTTCCCCACAGGCGATAAAGATTATCGTAAAACGCAGAATGCGCACTGGTTTCTTATACTGCACTATTATGACTACAGTGATCACACCTGCGTGTCGGATGGTACAATTTACGGTATGGACACTCGATACGTAAAGGACTCTCTCTTCGGTGAACATCAATGGTTAGTGTATTTAATGCTCATAACGTCTGCAGAAATCTTTACCTTGAAAAATTCCCAATACAATAGTCACTGCCTACATATTTAAAGACATACAAAACCATACATGTCCTAAGATCCTATATTGGGAACAACGATCTTAGTTATAATTATCTTAATATCTTAGGATAGGTGCACAACGTTGTCGAAGACATTAAAATAGCTTGTGAAATATAGGATAAAAACATGAAGATGATAATGATCGCCATGTAGGTATCTCATTAATATGTTACAATCCAAAGAGTATTTTGGAAAGTTTTAGCCTTCAGTGAGATGAATCCGAGCTTATCCAGGGGCAATGATTTGCAATATGTGGAATTTCAACAATCCCATCTTACTGTAGAGGGGCTGGAACTTGGCTGCCTATTAAGACGCAGAGCAAACGGAAAACAACAGATTCGATTCTTAAACAACGCCTTGATGTATCAGCATGTTTAATGAAGGAATTTCCTAAATCCTCATGCATATTCTACTAAATTAATGTTGAACCTACGAAAAGATTAACTACGAGAAAATATCCTCCTTTTACGCTTAATATTACAATAACGTGCAATAATGATTACATTTGGACTCCTTTATGACAATTAACATCCTCTGACTGTGTGTGTGTGTGTGTGTGTGTGTGTGTGTGTGTGTGTGTGTGTGTGTGTGTGTGTGTGTGTTTGTGTGTGTGTGTTGTGTGTGTGTGTGTGTGTGTGTGTGTGTGTGTGTGTGTGTGTGTGTGTGTGTGTGTGTGTGTGTGTGTGTGTGTGTGTGTGTGTGTGTGTGTGTGTGTGTGTGTGTGTGTGTGTGCATATATATCCGTCACATCTATGTACGTTGTTTTATAAGAAATAATTTTAATTTACCGAGTTTATGTTAATTAGGTGTATAGTTAATCGAGAGGTGGAAATTTTGTCTAGAATTCACAAAATATTTTCCTGGAACTCGTAATTAAGGTCAATAGAAAATGGCCAAAACCCCCCTTTCTTTAGCTCTCTTTACGTAATTTCATTGACTTTGATCGATTGGGTAATTTAGCTTGTAAGGGGCTTTTAATATTCACCGCCACTCGACAGTGACTAATGAATCTTTTAAATAACATTCACTTAACTTTATGAAGTATCTTTCAATTTAATGGAGAAATGTAAATAAATTATTATTATTAAAAGGCATTTTTAATTAATGAGTATATGATGAATATCTATGCTTACTGCAATACTGTGGATATGAGTACACCAGAGTTACGTTTAATTAAAAATACCTTATAATTATAAAAATACAAAATTTACAAATTTGATTTTTAGGTAGAGTTTTCTTATACAAATCTGTTTTAGTTATGATGTAGGAAAAAAAAATTCAGGAGGGTAAAATTATGAAACTAAACTAACTACCAGGATTCTTCTTGGTTATTTTAATACTATATACCATATTTGTGCATATGAATTTCTGTTTTAAGTTTGTGGCCCTGCAATACAGGCTAAAAATTAAAGCTATATATAAAATTGTATAAATGGCAATAGCCTTATTTAATTTCAATAAACATTGAATCACAAAAAGTACTTGCTCCGCGGGAGTAGAACCCGGATCTCTCACTTGCCGGGTGAATGTGCTACCATTACACCACAGAGCGCTTAATTTTTTCAGATTCAATTAATTTGTATTTGGCCGTATCTATCACATATCCGTTTTAAATAAGCAAACTAACATATGATCGGAAGACCAAATACCTGTCAAACGACTTTTATTTACATTAAATTGTATAAATGGCAATAGCCTTATTTAATTTAAATATACATTGAATCACAAGAAGTACTTGCTCCGCCGGGAGTCGAACCCGGATCTCTCACTTGCCGGGTGAATGTGCTACCATTACACCACAGAGCGCTTACTTTTTCCGATTCAATTATTTTGTATTTGGCCGTATCTGTCACATATGCGTTTTAAATAAGGAAATATTTTAATATTGTTCTTAGGGGTAAACATGGATGACTCTCCTCCAAAGGTTAGTAACCAATCATTGTTAAACAACAAGAATGTAACATCAGTTCAAAGTCAAACGATTGGACGAATAACCAAGTATTTGTATTAGTTTCTGTATTCAGAAATTGTAGCTGTGCTTTTGATCCCCCCGTTTCATATTCGAATAAAACTTGACTTCAAATCTGGGATCAATTTATTAACTACTCGAATATAAATCTTCATTAAAACGTCTTAACTAAGGACTAAATCAAAATAAGTGGTATTGTATTATATCGTAAAGTTCTGTCTCGTTGTGTTCAATATATTGTGAATAATGAACATTTCTTGAGGTGGCCTGAAAATCCCCTCTTTGTCCCCAAGTTAAGTGTAAGAAAGGGCTTCTTAGCCCCAACCTTGCCTGGTAAAAATAAGACATTACTTTTATACACGAACTATACAAGACAAATTCTAAAGTAACACGGACGGGTAAATTGATATTTCTTGCTTTACATGAATACGTGAACTCTATTACTTTCCGACAGGCATGCATAGAAGTGCACAGGAAAACAGATAAAAACGAGTTGTTTTGTTGCATATCAAGGGTTTGATTACAATACGTTTAGCTAACCGTATCAAAACATTTTTAATACACAAAAATGTATAGCCAAATACAAATTTAATAAAAAAGGCTAAACATTAGTCCAATCCTGTCACTCCATTTACAGCTGGTAACTTCACTGTATTATAGTCCATGATATGGTCACGTTGATAATAAGAAATTGGGCACACTTAAAAAGTTTAATGCTTATTTCAGCTAAACAGTAAAAAATGTAAACTAACTTTTACAGCCTGTTTAAAATTAAAAAAATATATAAAAACTTAACTTTATTACTGTGCTGGCTACAAAAGAACATACATGTATTTGAATAAAAAAGTTTAATACAAAAATATATTGTAAAGTGAATTTAAAAGATTAACCCAAAAGCGTATTCATTTTTGATAACATACTCAATTTTAAACTTTAAATTTTCAAGGTAATTGTGCTTAAAACCTCAGGTTTGGCCACAATCGTGTTACAAATAAAAGCTCACAATTTGTTCTGAGAGACTCCAGATTAGTCCCTTGATTTACTGCTTACTTCACCATAGGGCTCAGCTTCAGCTAGGGATACAAACGTTTTTTTATGTATCAGGGTTATTATACAAAACTCATGTCAAGTTTGAGCTTTATCTGTCCAGTAATAATGGTTCAGACCATTCAATTGATGCACTGCTTCCATCAAACTGCATCCAAGTGCTTCGAATTCTCTGGTCACATTAGTTGAAATTATGCTAAATTCTTTGGATGATAACGTCACTGTAACTCAATAAATGGGATCGCGTGTGTATACGCCCCGTTGTATGATAATCTCTGCATTCAATTTATATCAACTGCTATTTACCTCCAAGGGTACAATTTTGATGAACAACTGACTATGGTGTAAAGTTACAAAGAGAAAAACTTTGGTTTACCTTTGGAGCATATCGAACTGAAATGAGGTCGCCAAATAAAATGATTATTTACAGAAAAATATACCGATAAAAAAAACTAAAAATTGTTGATTTTATAAGTATTAGGAACGATTACGTTCAGCCAGTTAGATGTACCACTTAATACCTGTTAATGCATATTAATGTATTAAGGTATTCTTGCGCTAAAATGTGACAACCAACCATCAATTATTTTTTTAAGAATATTTATGTATATGAAATTGTCATTTTGTTCGTTAAAATTTATATTCTGATTTTAATCCTCTTTATTTTTGTATAAAAAATTATTACAAAAACAAATATTGTTACTTTTGAATTAACTTAACTTAAACTCTAAGCAAATCTAAATTAAGTATTTTATATTATTTGGACTAAGGGTTTAGTGCTATCATATGAAAAACTGTAAATGATTTTTCCTATATTTTAAGATATTATTATATCTTAAACATGAGTTACGAAGAAAGTGAAAAATCTTGATGAATATATTATAGTCCAAAAGCGTTAAGAACGAAAAAAAACATTATGGTTGCCTGTAAAGTCGGTTTTACGGGCGAAGATTTTACGTGACAACGTCTTTTTTTCCTCGGTAGAATATTTATTGATATGAATATTATTAAATTGCACAATAGGAACAAGGAATTGAATGAAAATAAGAATTGCACAAATTTTAACTATAGAAATATATTTTGTTTACTAAAACATTGTACATAATTTGAAATTAATTAAAATTTGTTATTGTAAATGGTAAAGTTGAATAAAACATTTACTAAAATTGGAATTTGAAATTCTTGCTAAACACAGTTAAATTCTAACTCCGCGCGTGGTGATTGGTCGGTTTAGTTCGTTTCTTTGGTCGCACTGTTATGACAGGTTAGAGGTTATAATTTGTTATTTTAAATGTTTGACTAGCAATACGTGCTGTTTCTTCTCAATCGACTGAATTACGATTGATTGCAGAGTGATTTAAACTAATAATTTACTTAACACTATCAACATTTGTCAATAGTATGACATAACCTATAAACTCAGTTTCTCAACTTTTGTGTCAATCTAACAATTAATCAATCAATCATAGTTTACGATAATGAAATATCAGTGTACAATTATTTACCTTTATTGTTGTAGTTGTTGTAAATGACGAATCTAAGCACTCCACATTTTCACGAATAAACATAGTTATCTGCTTTATCCCGTGCGGATCCCGTGCGGCGGACCCACTGGACGGGCATCGTAACGTTACCGGGCGTTACACTTTTTCATGAGTGACTCCGAGCCGCAACCTAATTTAAGACGTTGTCACGTCAAAAATAAAATTAAACACCAATACAAAAATATATCTTTAAGATAATATATAATGAGTTATCGTAAAGACTTCTACTGTGGATATTTGAAATATTTCTAATCTTGAAATAGGAAACCGGTGCTATTACTCATTCCAAAGTAATTATGAATAAACTTTAATTTGTTTTCAAGAATGCTCAGTAACTTCTTAATTAGTTTCTTTAATGAACGCATTAGTTCCAAATGACTGGTTCCCTTGTTTTTGAATTGTCCAGATTCAGTTACACAGTTTTAATAATGTTTTATATAGAACATAAAAAATACGACTGCATGAACGTATCTCCTCACCAACATTATTCACATTGTTATGGATAAATGCCTTTACTATTTTAATTTTAGCTGCTCTTGTTCAACTATTATACTTAATCTGACAAGTACCGTCCAAAAATACCTAAAACATAAATGTTAGTAAGGGATGATATAGTCGTTTTTAAAGTTAGATAAATTTTTTATTTAAATGCTTTTCTTTATTTCTTTGTAAATATTGAACGAATATAAATCCATATTCGTTAATAGCGTTAGGTAGTAACACGGTATTGGATAAGTTGAATTCAATAAACAAATTGTCAATTTCACGTTTACCACATATATGATGCACTAGTAAAGAAATTAATTTTATCAGTGCTTACAATTTGAATATAAAAATAATGTCACTTGTAAAAGGAATATTAAGTTTCTTATGTTGCAAGTAGTCTGATTACAAACATAATAGCATGAAAGTTATAACAATCTGCCAAACATTCTCTGGAAACCTTCATTTTAGAGATATTCAAATTTAGGAAACTACTGCCTTCAAATTTAATTAGTGAATAAAAAAGGGATATATTTCAGTTTTCTCATGAAATGCATTGTTTTTAAAAGATTCATTTAACTTCTAAAAAAATATTTTGTGCCTATTGGACTGTACACCCAGCCATTGTGTGAGAGCCATTTTTAAATTTTTTACTGTATTCTGGTTGCTGTATTGGTCTTTTTATTTGGATTTAATCCATAACATTAAAATGCCATCATAGGTGTGTTTGACTTAAGTGTTAATATAACTTTAGACTTAGGCTTACTCTACGCTGTCTTAAAATATTTCAAAGTTATTGAAACCGTTGGAAGTATTTATGAAAATATTATGAAATGATTGAGATAAATTGAAGAAAGTTTAAATGTTTTTATAAAAATAGTTTCATATTAAAATTTCAGGTCTTAATTTTAAGTCACCATTAAAAAATGGTATTGCGTGCAAAGCCATTCAATCTGCTAGTGACTTCATAATCTGAACTATCGGTCGGGCTTATAACAAATTATTTATTTCTCGTAAAAGATTGTTTTTGGAATACTTTCATATTTCTATTTCATTCGATCGCTCTCACTTATATTGTTAACGAAAAGATATAAACTGGAAGGTGTCATGTTATCGGATAAACAATGAACGTCGATGCTATAACACTAATCATCGAAAACCCATTTAGTCTATTCTAAACCTTCCACCGACTGATTTCAGTATGCCACTATTATTTTTTATAAACACATCAGTTGTATAAGGATATCGGTTTAATTCCATGTATAAAGTTGTAGAGAGAACGGTAGGATGTAAGTAAAGAAGAATTCCTTAGTAATCAATAAGGTTTTCCCAATGTAGAATATGAAATTCCTAAATTGTTTTTTCTTTTTATTTTTTATAGGCTCTATTAAACATAACAAGTGTTATACATTAAGTAACAATTATTGTTTAATATACAAAGAAAGCCTTAATCTAGGCTCTAAGTGCATTTTTATTCGTATCTAATATGAGAAATATTTATATGAGAATAATTTAAAATCAAATAGCGTTCTTTATAAGACTGTTGCAATAATTTATGTGTAAAAATGTATCTGTATTTGAAAGTGTGCATTTCGATGCAAGGAATTTGGTATTTAACTTAGAATATAACTCTAAAGTAGTCAGTCGCTTGCAGCTATTTATCACCTATAAAGGATGTTGTCTTGGATTATCACCTCTGGTTTTGTTCTCCAAATGACGCCATTTAGTAATAATTGTAATTGATTCTACTGACAAATATCTATCTAAAAATAGTAATAATAATTTGCCTATGGGTACAAATTCCTGACCTATATTGTGGGCAAAATACATGTTGAATTGTCAATACTTTATTTTCCTACTCGTCATGTCCTGAAGATATGTGTACTTACACAAAGACTTATAAATATAAAAAGTAAGGAATTTTAATTGGACATAATTTTCTTGAGATCATTTAAAACGGTCATGATATAACATTTTCAAGTCTTAGGGGTAGTTACACAATGCGGTACAAACAATACCTTAAGCAATAAATTCTGACATTTGTAGCTATGTTTACTATGCACATCTGGCCATAAACTGTGTGATGTGTTTACCACCTGTATAAACATGCTTGTGCATTTCATAATAAGAACTCAAAAGTATTTATTTTCGGATATGGCCTACTTATAACTCACTCCACCATGCTAAAAGGTATACAATGCATTAAGTTTTATCAACATTCTTATATTTCCTAACATATTTGTTCTATTATAAATATTGAGTTCCAATGTTCTTACGAATGGAGCCTACGCTTAGAACCTAGGCTCAAGTATCCTCTTCCCAAATATATTACTACTTTTTTTTTAAAATTTTTGTGAATTTAAATAGAATTTCTAAGTTATATATAGTTTATATGTAATACGAAATAATTACTTATGCACAAGTATCATACTGTTACGTTTCGGTATATGGTTTCAAGCATGGTTTTTGTGTGTATGTACGATTAGTTATATACGTGTTGCAATACGTGTATATGTGTTTATTTCTAATATATTTTTATGAATTTAATTTCAAATTTACATTTCAATTCATTATTTCTTTATCAAAAAGATGGGATAGTTCACCTTAATGAAAGTAAACGAAAAATATCTACCGTTACGTAACGTAGATATCTACAGTTACTAAACAAACTCTGCCGTATCTTTAGCCATATTTTAAAATTCCTAAAATGGAGTCACCAATTGATTTGCGTCATACAGGTACTTAAATTTTTCACTAAATTTACACTTAATCAAATAACCGCTAAATGTGTGTAAATATGTGTTTACTCCACCATAAATTCCTAACAGGTAGGTGATCTAGAACTGTTTTTGATTTATCCATACACCCGAAGAATTATCGTATGTTATGGATACTGTTTTTAAAACAGTTTTCGAAATATAAACGAAAAGTGTTTTTATATACTGAAATTGGCCAAAAGTAACGTAACGTGTAAATGTTACATTAACTAAAGTGACGTCACTCAAAATACGTCACATGTGACGTCACTTAATTTATTAATATGTCATGACGCGCCACTTTCTTGATATATTGCACAGCTTTGCGCCTTTAATTGTTTTATTACAACTTAATTTCTTTAACATATTTTAATATATGGATCTACCAAATGACGGATGCCTAGTAAGGAGTTCAATGTTATTAACACCCGAACTCTCATAGGCAATGGAGGAAATTTTTCATTCAAAGAACTGCTACAAATAAATATCACTTTTTATATTATGAAAGTGTTTTATTAATACAGTGAGAGCCAATGCAACACTTTCCCAGAAGTATATGGTTTTAAACTTGTAGAATTATTTTACGTACTCTATTAGGGAGAGACACTTAGCTGAAGTGTGTGGCTGAAAATTACGACTATCTTGCTGTCTTGTTGGCTGACACATATGAAAACAATAAATAAGAATTCTGTTAGTTGGAACTTCACGAATAATTAAAAAATTATGTTTAAAAAAATTTATAATTTTGTATTTGTTATGTTTACTTTACTCGAATTTGAATAATTTCCCTAACATAATATGTTTATCAGCACTAACACAGAAGTACGCCCACACGTAGTGTCTTGAGTCAGCTTTGCCTGAGGTTGCTTGCAAGTTTTCTAATGTATAGCTCATTTCATTCTTGAGAAGGTGCAGATAAATATTCATTTGTAGACATATGGATAATCGACAAACCATGGTTACCCGTAAAACAAATGTAAAATATATCTATGAGGATTAGTCAAATCACATGAAATAAGATGCACTATCTTACGACGAACTCACTATTGGAAATATAAAACTGGTGCTTCTTGCAAATTTTCAAATATGTAAATACAGTAGAACCTCGTTAATTCGACACTCGATAGTTCGACAGTCCGTATCATTCGACACCAGCCGTGACCAACATAACGTGACAGCAGGGACAAGTGGTGTCCTTGACGGGCCCGCCATTGTTGCCGTGAACGCGCGCCACTGCCCTTTGTATAGCGCATCCTCCTCCCCCTCCCCCTCTGACTCACCCGCTATTCTTAGTCGTCAACTCAGTTCGCTCGTGACGCTGCGGGAGTTAAGACGCGTTTTTTGTTCCTTTCGTGATATGTTACTGTTTTTACGATCGTTAGACATACGTAGTTGGTGTTACTGAACTGCTTTGTAATTTGTTTGTTTTTTAAAATGTCAGATAAAAAACGTAAAAGGTGCTTTGTTACGATGGAAATGAAATTAGATGCTCTAAAAAGGATTGACAAAGGTGAAAGTGTACAGAAAGTGGCGAGTGATTTGAACGTTGGTCGGTCAACAGTGATTGGATGGAGGAAGTCTAGAAATGAAATTGAGTCTTGGTGTGTGAAAAGAGTGTGTTCAGAATCGTTAGACAAGAGGAGGAGTATGAAGAGGTCTGAGTATGAACAAGTAAGTGAAGCTCTTTTCCAGTGGTTTAGGATTCAGAGGGAGAAAGGGACACCGATCTCAGGACCGATTTTACAGGAAAAGGCCTTGAAATTTTATCAAAACTTTAAAGAAGAGGGAGAGCCTGAATTCACAGCAAGCTCTGGATGGCTGGACAGATGGAAAGAGAGGTATGGTATTAAACAATTGAGCATTTGTGGAGAAAAACTGTCAGCAAATCTCGATAGTTCACATGATTTTAAAATGAAATTTCAAGCTTTGATTGAAGAATTAGGCCTTAGTGGAGAGCAAATCTATAACTGTGATGAAACTGGTCTGAATTTTAGAATGCTCCCAACAAAAAGTTTGGCTCTCAAACAAGAGAAAGCTGCAGCAGGATATAAAAAAAGTAAGGACAGAGTTACTGTGTTGGCTTGCAGTAACGCAACAGGAACTCATAAATTAAAATTGGCTCTGATAGGAAAGGCCAGGAAAACCTAGAGCCTTCAAAAATATTAAAATGAATGGTGACCATTTTGACCTCCCCGTTTTTTACAGACACCAATCAAATGCTTGGATGTCAGAGAGCATTTTTAACGAATGGTTTCACAAACAGTTTTGTGCCCCGAAATTAAGAAGCATCTAAAGTCCCAGAACCTTCCAATGAAAGCACTCTTGATCCTCGACAACAACAACGCAACAACGCACCCGGCTGTAGATGTCATTCAAGACGGAGAAATTAAAGCTATGTTCTTGCCCCCTAACGTAAACCTCCCCTTTGCCAGCCTATGGACCAAGGAGTTTTGGTAACGCTTAAGAAGTTGTATAGGAAGAAACTCCTTTCATGTCTCATTCAAGCCCTAGATGAAGGAGTCGAATTAGTGGATAAGTTAAAAAAAATTTATATGCTGGATGTTGTTGGCTGGATTTCCCAGGCATGGGATGAACTCAATCACCTAACGCTCGTGCGTTCTTGGAGGAAGCTCTTGGACCACCAGGGAAATGAGTTCAACGAAAAAAAATTAAAGATGACGAGCTAGCCACTTTAATGGAAAAAATCCAGGTTGTGAAGAAGCTTCACCTACAGATGTTTTCGAGTGGATGGAACAAGATGAAGAAAGCGGACCAACTTCAGAGGAAGAAAATAGTTGATGCTTTAAAATCAAGAGAGGATAGTGAAGAAGAGTCAGAAGACGACGAAGATACCACTCAAAAATCAAAACTGACACACAGCGAAGGTGTAAAATTCTTCGAGAGAGCGATCCAGTATTTACAGGAACAAGGGACGACTGGAATGGACATTTTGTTTCTTCGACGATTACGTGACGAGGCGGCTCGGCGAAGAAACCAAAGTGAAAAACAATTAAAAATCACAAACTATTTTGCGTTGTAAAAAGTAAAACATGATGTAACCATGTTATAAGTTATAGTTGTCCCATATTAATTTATTTTTGTATATACATTTTGTTTTTTATCTAGCCTATATTATGAATTGAGTTTGTTTATTTTTACATTTATTCATTTAATCATTAACTATTTTAAGAGGAAGAAGTACAGCACTGTAAAACAATGTAAGTTGATACATTTTGTTTCATCAGTTTAATATTTGTTTAGTTGTTACATTGTTAATTAAATTACAGTCCATCTTAACATAAACTCGCCTTTTTAATATTCCTTGTGTTAAAATCTATATACTCCCTATAGTTCGACATCTTGATAGTTCGACACCCCGTTAGTCCACAAAGTGTCGAACTATCGAGGTTCTACTGTATATATCTACTTTTCAACGTATGTAATACAAACATTGACGTGTCATTAAGTACATATGAAATACTGTATTGTAACTGCATGGTTTAAAGCTAATCAGTTTTTTACAATAATGTATTATATGTTGACAGTTTTGTACAGTAGTTTATCTACATGTATTATAGTTGTTAAGAACTAAGAAAATGGTTAACTTAACCTCTATGTATTATAGTTAGAGAGTTATTGCAGTAATTTAATGTATTTAATGTCCTAGCTAATGTTCTAGAATTTATACCTCCAGCCATTCCTAACTAATGCCCAAGAATTGTACAGTTATAAGGATGTAAACAACTCATTTTAGAGCTATTGCAGGGGGAGTACCTGTAAAAATGTTATTAGTTTTCCAAATATTATTTACCAGCTCTAAATATCGATAACCTAGTTTGAATCTTCTTGAACCCTTTCTGTATACTACTCTTATAATTTTCATGAGCACTATTGTTGATTTCTTTCTCAGAATACAAGTTTTTATAGATATCAAGAAACACACTTTTTTTGGGTAATGCAGTGAAAATTGGCTTTCGAGTCCTAGATACACACAGTTCATTTCAAAAGGTTTACGATACTGTGTATTTATGTTATCGCTACAGTTCCAAGGAATAATATTTCACACAGCAAAATTTATGAAAATAATTTAATATCACGTTGTTTTCACAAGTAGCGCTCCAGTCATATGCAAAGTCCCATAAATTTTTTAAAGAAAAGACAAACAGAATATTTTCATATACTGTACTAACCATACAAATATTTATTTTTAAAATGAGTAGCAATAAAGTCCGTTACCTAAAAAGAATATGGATTACATTTGTGCTAAAAATAAGAATTTTTCTACAATATTTTTTAGCTGGTACATTTACTTAGTCCTTTCATGTACATCTTTATTGCACCTATTACAAATATACACTAACACAAGTAATACTTACACAAGGTTAAGTTTAATATATTATGCTGTTTCATCAAGAATCAAGAATCAAGAAAGAATCAAGAAATTTATTTATAATAAACATTTACAATCTTGGGTCCCAACAAATTACAGATAATTTATCGTTGGGTTCCCATCTTTACTATACACAACATCCTAATATAAATGTGTTCTAATCACAAAAAGAAAACCGATTGAAACGCGCTTTTGGCGTCGGTACTTTCAGCTATTACCAATGGAATGCACAACCAGACTACAGATAAAGTAATAGCATAAACATAGTGCCTGGATTAAACCCTTGTATAATATACATGATCGACATATTCTATATTCACGACCATCTACTACTAATTCCATTGAAATGTATTACAATATGTCAACAATAGTTCAATATAATATATCACCTGCAACAAACACACACACGCACGCACACATACTTACATACACACGCACGCACGCGCGCACACACACACACACACACACACACACACACACACACACACACACACACACACACACACACACTTTATTCTGTAAGAATATAAATCCAATTTCAATGTATAAGATAGAAACACCATTCACAGGTACAATTATATGAAAGGTTATACAATATAATCTATTTTCCTAAGCCTAAACGTTCACTAGTCTACTCATCACTTTCCATTTAAAGTAGCCAATCAAGTATGTAAGGTTTAGCAACGTAAAAATTTTTAAATTTTAGCAGTTCTATAGGTATTTGATTAAATATTTTTGGAATAATGTAACTCAGCGAATTTTTCCCGTATGTATTACAAAATCTCGGCAGTTTATATTTATCTAATTTCTTAAATGCATAGCACGTTTTTTGTGTTTTCTGTTTTAAACGAATCAGATAAGTAGTATTTTTGAATGATTTTTAATTTTAAAAGTTGTTTGGCATTTAAGGTATTGTATCTGTATAGTAAAAGGCTATCAGGAATTTGGAAATTGCGCTGCAATTGTGGCACGCCCACCATTTGATATAGTATTCTTCTTTGCAAGATATCCACCCGGTTTATGATGGACTTAGAGGCTGTACCCCATACCTCTACCCCATACCGCATCAAGAATTCAAACATCGACTTATAAATTAGCTTGATTGCTGCACCGGGAAGGGTACTTCTTAAGCAGCAGAGTTTCGCAGATACAGCATTTAATCTTTTTATCAATTTGTTTATATGCAATTCCCATTTCAATTTGTGGTTTATAGTGATGCCCAAATAATTTTGTTTCCGTAGCCACTTTTAAAACTTTGACACAAACAACTGTTTTCATTATGGTTATATAAGCAAACACAGTCATGGCTTTTAACTATTGGAGGTCGATCAGGAATATTATGAGAGGAATGAAAGTTTATTACGAGGGTTTTTTTAGAATTTATAATTAGTTTTCTGTCGTGAGCCCATCTAAGCATTACATTATAATCAGAAGAAATGAGGGATTCTGCCAGATAGAAGTCCTTGTGAGCCACCACGAGTGCTGTGTCATCAGCGTACATAAACAAATGTCCATGAAAATTTTGTTTTGAAAGACTATTAACATATATATTAAAACAGAATTGGGGCCAGAACACTACCTTGTGGGACTCCTTGGTTAGCTAGTCTGTATGAACTATATTCATTGGAAATTTTAACAGAAAATGGTCTATTTTCCAGGTAACTTGCGAACCACTTTAAGATGTAGGATTCAATTCCGATATGTTTTAATTCGTACAGAAGTATGGCATGGTCAAGTGTATCGAATGCTTTTGAGTAATCGACAAAAATGGCTAAAACCTGCTTTCTGGAATTTAAATGATAATTTATAAAATTTGTAAAATCAAACAACAAAGTCTCTGTCCCTTTATTTTTTCTGAAACCATGCTGGTTTTCACAAATTATTTTATTTTTTTCTTCCAAATATTTATTTAGATAGTGTGCAACATATTTCTCGAATATTTTATCCATGACCGATAAAATAGCTACAGGCCGGTAGTTTGAGGTTAAGTTTCTGGATCCTGACTTAAAAATTGGTCTTATAATAGCAACTTTAAGATTGTCTGGGAAGATTCCTGATTTAAGTGACAATCTTATAAGGCTGCATATTACATCACAAATTTTTTCCTGCGCCATTTGAATGTCCTTTACTCTTATTCCGTCAATTCCTGGGGATTTTTTTTCCTGGGGATGTTTCATAGAAAACCTTTATTTCATTTTATTACTTTATATAAATAGAGATTATAATTTTTGATTGTAAAATAGTAATGTAAACTGTATTGTGGCTCTTGTTTTACAGTAATAGTAGAGTTTATTAATTTGTGGTTAGGTGTAAGAGAGGACTTCATAGTCCTAACCTCGCCAATTGAATATGTTTTATGTTTTACATTGTATTCAATAAAGTCATTTTTCATTTCATTTCATTTTTTATTGCTTAGTGACTGGATAATTTTACGTATAAATAAATTATTTGGCTTAGGTATATAAAAGTTTTGAGTAGGTCTAAAAGAGCCAGTTGAATGTGTTAGCTTTGCTGGGCAAACATGATTGAGATCCTTAACACTTTTTTTCAAAAAAATCCGCAAATTAGTTTTGTATGGTATCCGGGGTGACAACGTTCAAAAAAGCTCGTGATATGTTATCGTCTAGGTTTTCACGGGTTTTATTTCCAAGCATAGCATTTATAAAATTCCATTGCTTTTTTATATCATTTCGGACGTTTATAAAATTCGCTATAAACGTAATCTCTTTTTGTTGTAAAAATCAATCTGTTTATTTTATTACGAAAATTTTACGTAGTCACAACGATATTTTAAATTGCTTGGAGAATGCTTCCATTTTTTAAACATCCTATCTCGTTCCTTTATTTTCTTAAAAAGGAAGTCAGTCATCCAAGGTTTTTTAACTCTGAAGCGAGATGTTTCTGTAGACTTTGTTGTTATTAATATTTTTTTTACTCCTTTCATAGACATTTAAAAAAAATTTTTAACACCTTTTCGTAATATGAATTTGGATTATTATCTGTATGTACAGTTGGCCAGGTCAGCTGAGTCAAAAGCCTATGAGCAGAAATATTACTTAGAATAGTTTGCTTCGAAACATCATTACCCTCCAGAACCTTGGTCGTTAATCATAGCGCATGCTATAAGATAGTGGTCAACTGGTTTATAGGTAATAACTGCTGGAAATATCCTCCAAGGATCGGATCTAATGTAAATATGGTCGATGCACGATGAAACTAAAACGTTATTTCGAATTTCTTCTCTTGTATTAATATCGATGCAATTCACGAGCCCATAAGAGGTTTAAAATCGATTCATATTGAACTATACGAGATGATGCAGCATGATTTAAATTAAGATTAATGTCACCGACTAATACAAGTCTCTCCTTCCTATTACATTGACTCAGCAACATATCTAGCTCATCCAAAAAACGACCCTTCATTGGTGATTGGTGGTCTGTAAATGTGTAAAATCTGTATGCATTGGTTTTTAAAAATGTTTACATTAAACGCCATGAACTCACATTCAGTTTATTCTGACATCAGACAAAATCGGAGAAACAGACAATTTTTTATGAATTTCCCCCGTAGGCCCCCACCTCTTCTTGACTCTCTGCATCTAAACCAACAGTTATAATCTGGTATTTGGAAGATATCAGTTAGCGATGAATCTATATCTATTTCTGATATTAATAACACATCAAAGTTACACCCACCTAAGAAAACCCTTAGGTCGTCAAAATGCTTCCGAATAGACCGCAGATTTATGTGTAATATTAGTGGGGAATCAATGAGCGCTTCGTTAGTTGATAAGAAAGAATCAATATCAGGGTAATAACGGCATTTATCTATGTTTACATCGGAGAGTTCTTCGTCGGTAAGTATGTGGAGTCTGTCTGTCATGTAATTTAGTTATCTACCGACCTTCGACGTGATCGTGTCTCTGACCTGTCTCTGGTGCCTGTAAGTGAAACACAATATACGTACTCACTTGAACCCTGGCAATCTTTCCTATTACACACATAATTACAGCACATTAGGTATACAATATTTTAACGATAAACCTTTATCAACCATTACACTAAAAACCAATATACATTTTCTTGTTAGGCTATTATTTGGACAAATTCCTACATCAATAGCATGAATACATTACTAATATTCGTCCCTAATTTGATTCGTACTTGAATTTCAGTAATAAAGGAGATCAATCTGCAAATAACCATCAGACTATAATTTACAGCATCGTACCGTTGTAAGCCACCTAATTTAGAAAAGGCAAAACTTCCTGTATTAGTTACAATAATACTAGGACATATACACCAAACCTAGACATAACACTGAGTAACAACTAACAATCAAGCCATCCACATAAGTACCACCTGAACTAATTTCAAACATTAAAGGTAAAAGAATAAAGATATAATAACATAATGCTGTGCCAGCTGCGTAAAGAGTGTTAAAGTCCAAAAAACATAGTTTTGAGATATTCACGTTTGAAGTTTTCAGTAAATCTGAAACCTACACTTTTTAATAGTTTTCTGGACATTTTACTCCTACAGACCTCCTATTTTCATTAAAATATTAGTTTTGTGTATTACCTTAAAAGGTACTATACTTCAAAATAACATAACAATATTTTCTTTTATTAGAAAAAAATGTAAAACTTTTTTTGACTTGGACTTAACACGGTTTACACTAATTGCATGGACTTAACTTATTTTACACTAGAAGAAAGCTGCGATTTGAAACAGTAAACTTTTATTACACTGTTTTTCAATATTTCAATTGTTTGTAGGGTTACAAAAACAAACTTTAAGTAGTATATTGTTTAATTAAGTCAAAGGCTAGATTAAATATTTATACAAACACAAAAGTTTTACTGTGGCAAACGTATTGGTAAATTGACAAAATTTAATTTTTTGTGTTTTAGGAATAGCTGTAAGAAAGTTAACAATTCTCCAATCTTACAGAGCAGTGAATTATTAATATTCAAACAATTAATTATTTTTTTGTAAATGTCCATTAACCCTTTCCTTTGGCGGATTGTTTTTATATTTATTTTCTTTTCGTTTTGATCACATGTTTTCTTCTTTTATGGATTTTGTGCGTTCCTCCTTTTTACAACTAATGGTACTGCCTCTTCAGTTTCTTCATTTGGAATGTCATCTGGATAGGTATCCTTTGCTTCCTGTGAAGTCTTCAGGTCTTTATAAAATTGGTGAAACACAGGTGAAATAAAAGGTAATAGGTCAAGGAGGTCTTTCTTTTTGTTTTCAGGGATAGGGTTTTGGCCCTTGTAACGTAGACTAGGGGTCATTGCAAAAGTGGTTTCATTACATCTCCTTTTAAAACTTATACATTGAAATGGTTGATTGGGGTCCAAGGAAGTTTTGTAGAAAATGATTCCAGGTTCACTTTTTTAGGTACTTCAACCACTGCACATTACTCCAATTGAAAATTTTTCCTACAACATCTTGCTTGCGCTGCTGGAGATCACTTTTGAAAAGCTTAGCAAAGTCAAAAAAGTCTTCTTCATTCATATCCTTTACAATAAAAGGATGCTTTGATCCGGTACTTCGTATAAGCTGGCTGGGCGTGGTGAATGTTTCCATGAAAGGTTTTTTTACGTTTTTTCAATTAGAGCTTGAGATGTGTCACACTCCATGTGCGTATGCCCAGGTATCAAAAATTTATGGTTGATTTCTTTTAGTCCTGGCGAATTTTGTAGGGCCACCATACACATAGCAGCTATGTGTGTGTTTTTGTTCTGGCCCCCACATGTATCTGTGTACATTGTCAAACATGTCACATTCAGGTTTTGTAGCTTCCGAAATGAACGAATAGATACATGAACCCACTTCATTGGCACCTCTACCAGCTATACCTTCATGCCAAAGGTAGCAGTAAGTTAAGCCTTCAGTGCAGTCGTAGACTGTTAGGTTGAAAGTCCAAAGTTGGCGTTTATAGAAAGCCACAGAATTGTGAACTAGAGGAGTTGGCAGGCATTGCTGCAAATCAAATGTCACTGTTTTAGTGGTATGGTCAACTTTGGATTTTTCTTTATCTAACTTTTTAGATTTATATGCAAACTCTGCATCTTCAAGGTGACAATACTTTTCTTTTAAATATGACCCTTTTTTCATCTTCCGAAGAAAATTTTATTTGCATTTGTAGTCTGTCACATTTTTGAACAAGTGTCTATTTTGGGTGTTTTTTTTTTTCAAGTTCAAGTTATGGAACTCCTCACGAAATTTTGTGAAACTCACTGGATTAGTACTGGCTTCGAGTAAAGTGATTTTGTGTTCTTCATACAATGCTGTTATTGTCAAAAATGGAGCGACAAACTTTTTACCACAATCTTGTCTCGAATAGTGGCTTTCGTAAGCTGGAATTTTAAGAAGAAAGTCACGTATCTTGTCTTTGTCTTCTTGAGCTAAAGTGGTATTTTGGAAATTTTCCTCTAGCATCTGGTTGGATTAAGCCTGAAGAAGACGCCCTTTTTTATTAACTACAATCTCCAGCATCCGTCGATTTTCACCAAGTACTTTTAAGAAACAACTTTTACAAACAACTTGTTTGTTACCTTCAACTTCAACATGGTACTTGACGGTAGCCATTCTAACTTTATCACTGTCATCTTTCCTTTCCCTTTTTCTTTTAGGTTCAGATACCTCTATCAAGGCTGCTATGTAATTACATGTTTTGTTGTAGTCATTCATTTTCCAGTAGTCTTCAACTACTGAAAACTAAAGTAGTCAAATCAGGCTTTAAACAGTGTAAAGTGTGTTAACTTAATAAATAAAATAGTGAAGAGTGTGTTAAGTCACAAATTGCTTGGACTTAACACACTAAACACAAATAGACCTTAAGCAGTATAGTTTGAGTGAAAATGTGACCATGGACTAAACACACTTTACACAATCAATATTGTTCACTTTTTACTTATACCATTGGCGCACAAGTGAATAACCTGTTTATTATGTGAAATTGGACTTATCACCCTATACACAAACGTAGATATCATTGTTCTGCATGCGGGTGTAGCAATAACTCATTTTGACCAATTTTGGACTTAACACTCTTTACGCAGCTGGCACAGAATGATTCAAATGTATAAATAGTTCTAACTTATACAAGTTTGTCTAGGTCGCTTTTTGTTTTAATATGTATAATTGAAGCATTTTCACTTTTTTTCGCAAAGATTTTTCCGTTTTTCACCCACACAAATTTATAGTCTCTGTCTTTGGCCTTAAGTCTGGTTTCTCTATGCAGTTTTCTGTTGTCCACTGTCAGATTTTCATTAAAATAGACTTTAGGCTTGCCCGCTGCAGCATTTTTGTAGGCTTTTCTTCCCTGGGTTATCCACTGGTCCCCGAACATCCTTCCTTGTAAACTGAACAATCAGTGTGGGTGGGTGCTCAGCGTTGTGCTGTTTTAATGGGTGGGCAGCCTGGATATGTTGACTATCAAAAGTAACATTGATTTCCCCACAAACCCTCTCCAATATCTTTATTGTATCTTCCTTACCGGCGTCTTGAACTCCATTTATTTCCAAGTTAAAGCGTCTGTTGTATTGATCCATGTAATTTACCTTCATTCTCAATTCTTCTATTTCACCATCCCTGTCCTCTACCTTCCTCTTCAGACCCACTATCTCATGCTTAAAACTTTGGTTTTGCTTTTTCAGCTCTTTTATTTCATTTAAGCATCTCATCATACATACCTGATATAAAATTTTGGCTGTCTTTTACTTCTTTGAGTATGCTTTCAAAACCCTCGACCTTACTGGTAAGGCTAGCTATCATAGTCTTAAGGTCATTGTCACAGTTTGAGGTTAGGCCTATTTTTACAGGAGTCTGAATATTTGATTTACTACTCACGGATGTAGACCTTCCCTTACACTTGTGCATACATCTCCAGGCTAATTTCTTTTCTTCACTCATTGTTCTGAAGGTTGTTTCCTTAACACTACATCCAAAACAATAATGGTTACCACAGCCATGACACTCAACATGATCACATTCCGGTTGCAAAATCTCATCACAATAACCGCACCGCACCATTTTCCAAGAATGTTTAATAAAACTTCACCTAGTTGTTGAATAACAAAATAGATCAGTATATTAAGCTTAGATAACGACTTTAGGTTATGTTGCGGAATAACAACGAGTAGCGACCGACTGCCTCGAGCTTTCTAGTTCAAAGGAATATTTATAATTTCAACACTGCTATGAGACTCATATTAATGAACAAAAAGTCAATTTATGATGAGGCAAGGCATTAAAGAAGATTTCATCTGAAGAATTAAAATTTTGCATAATGCTTTCTTTACATTATATAATTTTATGATGGTGCCAGCCGTAGAGTTTCGCTGAGTGTAATTGATGGAAATTTATCTATCACCTGCCGGTAAATGTAAAAATGTTTTAAATGATATTCTGTCCCTCCGTATTTCTCAACAATTAAGTGAACTATACATTTGAGATTATGCAAGTAACCTCTTCAAATACTTTCACGTAACACGTATTGTGGCCTACTTATGCCTTGTTATACATGCGATTGAAACATAAAAACAAAATTGAATGTTATTCAGCACCTTTGGTTTGAATAAGTTTTTTCCAAACATTATTCGTTAGTATTGAAAAAATATTTAAATCTTTTTTAGGTTGGAATGACGAATGGGAACATTTAATAAACACAAGCAACACAACGTTATGAGTAGTTTGTGATAACAATAGCTACATTTGCCACGATCAGTTGTGTTTCCTTGTATATATGTACCATGCCACTTAAAGATGGTTGTATTTAATTCAGAGTATCACAAGCCACGTGGATCTGGGGAGAAAACAGTGTCAAGTGTATTGGTTGCCAAGTTAAGTAAACATCCGATCTTTATTAGTCCCTGGCACAGTTTGCAGGACGTTGCATGGTTTTCTGATTATTTATCAACACATTCTGTGTTGCATTAACAACCAATGCACAACGCATAACCAAATCGTTAAACCAAATCAACCAACTCGTAATATTATAATTTTCTAAATGTAAAATTTTCTTAACACTATACTTTTCGGTATGGGAACATAACCTAGATAAAATGTATGCAGGTCAAAATTTACTACTTTGCAATAAACCTTTTTTTCAATAGTTAATATTTTGAAATAAGAGAAAAATGTTAGAAAAAGAAAAAATCTTTTTTTTGGTTGTATGATAAAAACTCTCAGAATAACGTCTTCGGAAGTCAAAGTGACTGTGTAATTATAGAGATGATAAGATAATAATCAGAGATAATATATATGGAAATTTAATACTAGTTAAAATTGTTGTAGTTTTTACATCTATAGGATATCTCACGCAATTGTTGCACATTAAGAGACAATGAGAATACCTCACCATCTAGGTTACACCGAGAGACTTCCAATAAAGTGAGACAGAGTTCTTATGTATTTTACGTGTCTCATGTATCAAACTATTTTGTTTCTAACATTTTAGTAGTCGACTTTTGGGGGCCGCTTTTGAGGGAAGTAGATTTTAGATTAGAGGTGTTAAGTATTTGACAGCGGCACATTTTAGACACTGCTCCTGAACGAAACTTTGAATGCTAGTAAACTCAATATTCTCATAGTGAATAATTGATTTATGATATGAAATTCTGATACATGTATATAATTTGCCGTAGAAAACAATATCATATAAGTGATAAAAGCAGTATTGTTCCTTAAATGTTTATTTTAAGGAATATTTTGGCACTTTTTAAATATTATGTTATCCTCTTCTATTTTGAATGGAATATTTGCTTCAAAATTTACTTTTAGTTATACATCACTTTAGTATCAAAATTTTATTCTGACTTAGGTAGTTGTAAAAATCTCTAAGCAACTCATATATTACCTAAATGTCTTCTATAAACTGTTACAAATGTCTTATTAATTTATTCATAATAACTTCAAAACAGTTTTTTTGTTTCAATAAAATAACACAGTGTTCCTTAATTAACTTCAATATTAGCATGATTATGAAAAAAACTAGAAATTCCATCTAATAAATGTCGATAGGAAATGTTCTCTCAGTGTATTATAAGATTAGATGAGGCATCTGGAACTGCGCAAACTAGTGCATATCTCAGTCCTTTATTTCTATTCGATATCAATTTTGGTGACGTAACAGTGACGGATTCGAAAGCGCGCATTCCGCTACAAATTATAAAATTTCACCCTTGTAGTGACATCGTTTTTTAGCTTTAAAACAACTAACCAATAACAATTAACGGTGCATGTCGTTAAACTATATATGTTTTGATTAATATTTAAATATATCTTATTAGTTGTCATGACGATGGCACGATAACAATCTATACTGTATTTAAAGAGATGCCGTCACTGACTGACGGATTCAAAAACACCCAGCAAAAAACTGTGAAAGATAAATACATGAAATAAGTTACATACCTTTGTGATGTGACTTATAGGCTCACTAGGGAAAGAATTTACCACCGAAATCAGGGATCTGCCCCGCAAATTCTTAAGTAGTAACCATATACATATATTGCATCTAACAGACGTTATTTATTGAAACACCCCATTAAAATATAATCAATGTTCCTTTAAACATTAAAATGTAACAAAAGTATCATATGTGTATATCAATTTAAGCACTACTTAAATCTAATTCTATTTATTGCTTACAAGAATAGAGTAAGCTTATAAGTAAAACACTCCTTGTTTCAACATTTTCTGTAATCAAATTTAATTTCAAAAAGTTATTTGTATAATCAAATTGTAATATTTAGTACACTTTCAACTGTACATTTTAGGATAATTAAGTATGCCATTGATCTGCTGATTAATGCAGGTATCACATACCTAATTACTATCTTATTACTGCTAAAATGATACACTAAGACTGTTATAGATCCGACCTGGATTTTTTTATTTGTTTACGAAAGTGTGGATCTCAGAATTGCGTATTTATGTATTTTCTAAGTCTGGACAAGAAGGCAAACTCAACCACGTCATCCAAAACTACAATAAAATTGAACCACAAATCCTCATACAAGAGCAAAGCCTGAAATAAATCAATTCTCAATGTAACTTAACATCTAACTCTCCTAAGCATTAATCACGTTTCATAATTACATAACGTGATTTATTTTATCATAAGTTGCGTTAGCTGAAAAGTTAAGGTCTTTATTTAATATGTCTTGTAATGTAGAAAACTACGTTACGAGGATTGACATTTACTGTAATCGTCAGGTTTGTGTCTAGCGTATCAGAACGTTCTTGTAATGGGGAATAATTAGCCTAGACAAAGACTAGATTTGAGAATTAAGGAACATACAAATAAATAATAAGAGTTAGTGTAAACTTCTAAAACTGTTCAAGATTGGCAGTCTGAAACTATCACATAAAAAGTGTGCCTATCATTGCCTATCTCACTGTTCTCAGATGACATGCCGCGAGGCAATAAGAAGTGCCGGCATTAATTTTCTTAAATGGTATAATTGATGGAGATCTGTACTATTCTTCCAATTTCAATACGTGTCCTCATTTGAAACATACGGCAAGGACGAGAACCGAAGTCACTTTACGCTATTGAAGATATGTTTAGTGAAATCACTTTGGAGCCATGATTTCCATGTATATAGAAACATACATACACAATACTTACATGGTAACAAAACTACCTACTTCAGGTATATTGTTTTTTCGGGACTCATGTAGAAACAATGTTCAAGAGTATATACGTAATTGATATTGAATTAACGTTTCCAACTTTCATGGAAACTACAGAAAAAAGGAATATGTATTATAAAAACAACAAAACATTCATCAGAACCTTGGAAAGGAACGATGTACAAACATATATAATAGCTGTTAGATAAAATAATCTAATATATATATATATATATATTATATATATATATAGATTATATATTATATATAATATATACATATATATATCATTTTTCTTTAAACATATGAGGTGTTTTCGGATCATTAAATAAACCATTTGGTGTTACGAATAAATATATAGAATAATTTTTCAAACGCTAAAGTTGCTTTCTCAGATGGAGAGTAGAAGTACAATTACTCTTATTGAAATTTATTAAGGATTCCGAGAAGCTCATGACGTTCTGAGTAGGTAAACACACTCGTTGAGAAAGATTTTCTCACAGCTGAGAAGTTCCGATTTGTGATTTGGACTTACCAAACTGAATTCATAACAGCCTATCGTAGCTATGGACAGAGTTTTACGCGCAATATTTACAATAATATGAACATGGGACTATATTATTATCAGATGCAATGGGTAAAGTAGCTAGTGTATCAATTTCCTACCCGTTAAAACTCTAGTGTAGGCCATGTGGTCACGGTTGTATGCCCAGTACTCATAAAAACATATGATCATTGAATATATTATTTATCCAAATGTGAAGGGTTAAAATTGTTAGTATATCAATTGTTTCACTAGGCCTAGTGTAGCCATGTGGTCACGGTTGTGAGCGCAGACATTACATAGAACATGATCGTCGATAATTAGTAATCTCTTCTTTTACTGGAATTATTCGTTTTTATGGCTGAAGGATTACGAAGTTCTTAATTTGCGTTTTGGGGACAAAAAATGCTAAATTTTCAAATGTGATGTATAGATATGGCATATTCTTTAGAGTTGGAATGTAAAAGAGAGTCAAGAAGTTTAATTAGTTCTAAATATAACCAATAATGATTCGATCAGAGTACAGAAATATCTCAATTTAAAAGACAAATAGTTACTGCGTTTCTGTGCTATCGATATAAATATGAATAATATTTCGTTGGCTGCTTTAAGTTTACTTACAAATAGAGCGAATGATACATTCTAGAAGCGTTTCTTATTATTGGAAATTAGCTGTTAATTTAAAACAAAACACTCCAATATAACAGGTTTTTATTTCTGTGATGCCTTTCAAATCAATGAAAGGCACGTGCAACGACCTCATTGAGTACGAAAAGCCTCACAGAAATAAAAAACCTATATTATTGGCGTGTTTGTTTTAAATTAATAAGCTAATAATCTTCATAAAATAATGCTTCTTAACTAATATGAGAGGTGTGATAACTGATAAAAATTTAAATCAAACACTTTTTGGCGGTTTTATTTGTATGTTTTCTTAGGAAGTTATGATAGGTAACTGGGGTTCTACACTTTTTTTGGCGAATATAACTTCTTGAGGGTTTAACTCCAATAAAACATATTAGGTTAGACGCTTTCTAGTTGTAATTATAAAGCATAAATGTTATCTATGCCAATGTTAGCTGACGTATAAATTGGAACTGGGTTCCCGAATTATGAAAATACAGGTCAGTATATACGAATAGATAATGCGATATTTCGAAGACTCAATGGTCTTTAATTTAAAAAAATTAATTCCAGAAATAACTCCATTCGAATATTAAATCAACAACAAATTTTAGATATATAAAAATAAATAAATGAGTGAAAGGTGTTTCTATAATTCTAATTTATTACACACCGAGTTGCTGTAGAGACGGCGCTCTCCTGAAGTAATAAATAAGTGGGTTTCTGCTACGTAACCTATAAAACATTTCTGAATTATTTCATTTTTTATGTAGCCTGCATACTAATCAAAAAGGTAAAATATTCCCTACAATATCCTAAACATACAAACCTTCGTTCCACTTTAAACATATTTTCAAGTAAGTTTTAATACATACGCCACATTTTAAGCTATGCTGAAATCGGAATAAAAGTATAAACTGAGAGTATTTT
Organism: Homalodisca vitripennis; assembly: GCF_021130785.1. Taxonomy (NCBI): domain Eukaryota; kingdom Metazoa; phylum Arthropoda; class Insecta; order Hemiptera; family Cicadellidae; genus Homalodisca; species Homalodisca vitripennis. Next base: position 39,309 of record NW_025779908.1, read on the forward strand.
TTCCAGAGTAATGGGATTCGAATTTTTTAAATTGCTTTATAAATTTAACTGCTGATTCAATTTTGGACCTATTTCTCAAAATTGCCTATTCCATTCTCCTATTTCCTATTCTATTTTGCATTTATTTTCCCTTTTTTACGGTATCCTCCTATAGTGTTACATCTCGGTACATCGAACCCTTGCTCCATGTAGCAAATAAAGGTCCCTTCTACTCGATGCTTGGTGATTCTAAGAATCCCTATGAATGCTGCCCTACAAAATCCAATCCGGTTTCCAACTTTCATTGTACCTAAATAATTCTGAAGCTATTAAATGCTTAATAAATTAAGATGATTTTTGTTAATATATAATATACTTCCCTAAATTTATATTACTTGTTTATATTGAGAAAATTTGTGTTCTTACATAAATATTATAAATCATATTCATGATTATATTACAACGAAATGAATAAAAATGAATCTTTTAAAGACTTTTATTAGTACTATAATTTTTCAATACTTATTACTATTTATTTACTGATATTTATTTATTTACACATTATGAGTAAAATGTTTTCAATCATGATATATTTTTAGCTAATTTTTCTTTAATATTTTTTTTAAAATAAAACTAATGGGTTAAATAAACGAAAAGATGCAATTAATTACACGGATTATTATTAGCTTCCGGGCAATCATGGGTGTTTAGACGGTATATACACGACTATAACAAGTGTTTTGGTTTGCGTTTTTGATTCTGTTTCGATATAGAGGTGGATTCCCGTTTATTTTAAAGATTTTTATCTGTGGTAATATACAGTAATGAGGGAAAATTAACCGTGTTTTTTAATACTAAGTAATTTAAAGCAACACTTGCTTTTAACAGTAATTCAGTGTGATTCAAAATTCTAAGTTTTTGAAATGTGGTAGTTGTAGTCAGCTATTAAGCATCTCAGAGCAAAACTAAAGATTATTTACGTAGTTTTCTACTTTTTTCCGTATTTTCTGTCTATATGTCATAAATTTTAGAAAGGACAGTACAAAATATGTGTACACATAAAATAATACGACAGCAATGTAATAAAAAAAATAAATACTGCAATATTTAAATGCTTCTTTATAAACATGAAATGAATATAGATATTGGACTAATAATTCTAAAAATAATACGGGGTTTAATATTGTTTTAATGGGAACCAATATGACCACCAGTTCACCCATTTCTCCTACATTAGAAGTTACAGAGAGGAGGCCTATTACACACTAAAGCGATATTTAGTTAGCAGTTGGAAAACCAAACAAAATTACGAGCAGAAAATTGATAAAATTATCTGACTTACGTCTCACCTAGATTTAATTAAGAGATTCCCAGAGCAACTTCCACCATATGTCATATAAGATTCCCAGAACAACTTCCACCATATGTCATATAAATTAATTAAGTAATTTCTTTCTTCTTTAATATAAATTGTAGTAGTCCCGTATTATGGAAGTTGATGACTGTGTAACAAAATTTATAAATATTAAAAGCAGCTGTTTCCCAGACCCAACAATCTACAACTTTAAGTTAGAGAATGTATTACTCTCAAATTAAAGCTACGGAGTTGGAAGTTTAATTGTAATGATAGCTCACAAGAATGTGCTTCTATGGAGTCAAGCAGACACAAATGTAAAATTTGCAACAGAAAACTGGGGTATTAAAAGAATCTCCATAAAACTGGATCGTTCAATCTGTATGCCGTGCAAAGAGCAGCTGTTATTGTATGTTGTCGTCATGAATTGCATAGCAAAATAGAAAGATATGGACGAGGATTAATATAATGTCAATATGTTTAGCTTTCACGCGTCCTCTCATAAAAAGATTATATATATATATATATATATATATATATATATATAAATTTGTTATCATCATACAGTTTATAAACCGTACACCTATAGAGAAATTCTACAGAGACACCAGTCTTTCAGTTCCTCTGCTCCTAAAATATTGTATAGTTACAATTATCTCATCGTCAATCAAAACAGTTATTAATTGTAGGTAAATAAATAAATTTTTATCAATGTAAATGTCAAAAATTTTATGAGTATGGAGTGATAGTTTTTAAATTAAGTAATATTTTCCAATAAGAATGAAGCTGGTACAATGTATTTAATAACGTTGTTCAAATAAACAGCTGGGGACATAACAAAGAGGTTTATATCAGTCACGTCGATTGTTTATGAAATTTTAATACATTTAAATTTTATTAAGTACCACTAGTAGCTTAGTATTAATATACCTCGCTCAATAAATTGTTGCAAACAATTTTGTATTTAAGCTCCATGCTTGTTTCATGTGATTCCTGTCATTTGAATATTAGCTTTTTTATATAAATCTAGATTTTTTAGGAGTTTTTATAGGATGTTTGTTATTTAATTTTAGATCTTGCTGGAAAATTTCACTTACTGTCAATAAATGGCATTAAGAAAGGAGAGTCGTGTGGTATAATATATCAAATTTGACAGGACGTCCCACATGCGATAAAATGGCACTGGCATTAGCTGGTGACAATTGATAAATGAATGGTTACTTTCAAATGGAGTTCTGCAATTATCGATATATAAAGTGCATAGTTTTTATCCAGTTCGGTTTGATTGTAGCTAAAAGCTTCAGAAGTGGATTCATAAACTAAAACAAATAAATAATTTACAATAATCTTGTGACCTTAAGTGTTCCTATATTATTGGTTCAAAAGTTTTATATTATTTACTATTATTGATATATATTTAATATATTCTTAAGTAAATTACTTTACAAAATGTATTCATAAAAATATAGTGGCAAATGCTATAATGACTTGTTCCTGCCAAAATCTCCTTATTAGTGAACATTGTCAATAGTGATCTGACATTTTTTTTTATTTTTATTTAAAAAGAGGAGAGACCGATCCCCCTTTAGGCCTTATTCTGTCCGTCCTCATGGGCCACTGGCCTGTGCGAGGATCTTATCAAACAGAATAAGGGGGTGAGTCAATACAGTACGATGTCGATGGTACTGATAAAAAGTGCAGCAGTCACAGACAGGATTCGAACCTGCACTATCTCTAACTCAGACCCAAATTCCAACGACTTAGACCGCTCGGCCATCGGCAGTCCCAATAAAAATAAATAAATAAATAAATAAATATATATATATATATATATATATATATATATATATATAATATATATATATATATATATATATATATTCCATGGAATGTATAATGAGATATATTTTTTAATAATAGTATATACATACGTTACTAAGTTATATTTGGAAATCTTTTAAAACAAATTCAATTTGGGAACCTCCTTCTCTACCTCCTGATCACCCGGTTTGAACAATTTATCAACATGGTTCTGTTTACTTTATCCTGAGTTTTAAAAATTAATTAATACAAACGATAACCTCAGCCCACACTAATTTAAAGAAATAAAGTCATTAAAAACAACACAGAAAGTCATCATCCTACCAGCCGATAAAGGATACAAAATTTGTATTCTAACTTTAGAATATTGTATTAAAGAAGCAAAAAACAGTTGTCAGATTATGATACATATCAGGTCTTAGATGAAAATCCAACGATTAAATTTAATGAACAAACCTAAGAATATTTTGAATGAAATGGTCCAGAACAAGATATATCTCCTAACATCATAGCATTGCTTAAACAAACTCGCTCCTCCATATTTATACACTCCCTGAAATTCATAAGAGTATTCAAAATCCCCGTGGGAGACCATTTGAGTCCAGTTATAGGTCACTGACTGAAAGGATACAGTCTTTTGTTGATGATCAATTACAACCACACGTAAAATCTCTTCCATCATACGTAATAACATCAATGCAATGTGACTATAAAATTTCCTTATATCAAAAAATTATTACTTTATTTTAGTAACAGTGGATGTCAATTCCCCATACGCTAACATCCCACATCAATATGGATTAAAAGCTAGTAAATATCTTTTTAATTTACGACAAAACCTTTATAAACCCACGACACATTGTATTATTGTTTTAATCAGAATTATACTTTCTATGAAAAATATTCAATTCAATAACCAAAATTACCTATAATCTTTCGATACTGCAATAGGAACTAGAATGGCCCCATCTTAAGCAAATATGTTTATGAATTTTATTTGAAAAGAGAATTTTTAGATACACAACGCTCATTACCTCTGAAATAGCTACGTTACATAGAATATATTTTTTATGTTGAATTATGGTGTAAATGTTTCAACACAATTTCTTCAAGATATCTCTTCCTTAAATTTTTTATGGATCTACTAAAAAATCCAAAGTTACGTTTCTAGATTTAGATGTTTTTACTGAATTAGGATTTCTCCACACTAAATTCCATATAAAAGAGACTAACAATACGGAATTACCTACGGATTTCTCCACCTGTCACCCAATGTGTGTCGAAAAAATCAATTCCAAAACCTATGTCAGTAAAAGCAAATAAATTCAGCAACCAATCTGATTTTATTAAAATACAGTGACAAATTAGGTAAGACATTCAAAGATTTATATTACCTTAAAACATTTTCAAAAGTAATATTAAAAAAAAACCAAAAAGTCCAAAATAATTATATAATTCAAAAGAACCTAAAATTATTAACAAATTTTTCCCTGGTCTACACAGAATTAATTCTATCATAAAAATTGGTTTTAATTAACTTCACATTTCCTCTGACACATCAAATTTGATTTCAAATGCAGCAAAGACACGAGTTCCAAAATATATGAAACTATACGAGAAATGGATGTGATCAGTGTAAGAACCCACGATGTTAAAAGTGCAAAATTATGAATTCTTCAAGAGAATTCACTAGCAGTAATACTGGAATGACTTATCCTATAATTGGCAGCATCGACTGTAATTCTAAAAATCTAATATATAAAATTAATTGCAAGTTTTGCTCTAATAAATATATTGGCGCCAAACATTTAACGATTTAAGACTCCGTATGATAGGGCATAGGTTCGTCATTTTCAATCATGGTTAAGAGAAAAAAACCATTGGCCAAGACATTGTATAGGACATAAAACAAGAAAGCATTGATGAGTGTTTTACAGTAAAAGGAATACACCAAATACTACCATGCCCTGATCATTACGATCAATGAAACAGATTACAACAGACTACAGCACATGGAGCAAGCTCATCAAATCATGTTGAAGACACAAACATATTCGTTCAAATTTTAGCAGCTTTAATGAGGTAGCCCGCTGCTTAAATATATTAATGTTTAGTTTAAATTATATTTTCAGACCATAGTACCTGCATATATTACTGAAAAGTAGTTACGTGTATCCCATTACTGTCCAAACCAATAAAGAAACTGCGTAAGATAGTCATCGATAAGTAAAGTAAAGCCAGTAAGTTTACAATACACAATATTTACAGTGTATTACAAGTATATCAATATAATATTAATCAATTTCGTAAATTCGCAGAAAATTTATTTATTCAGGTTATCTTAAAAGATTTAACTAATATTTAAATAACTGTAACATTTCCAAAACCAAGTCAGCGGGTAAAAGAGACCACGAGAAGATATGCTGCTAGTTGTTTATGACTGATGGATATTTGATGGTTTCGTGATAATGGATCTTCTCAAACCTCAACTCAGCTAGCGAACATTAACAGTTGTGATAACAAACGTGTTTAACGACACAGAACGCTTGGAAGTTTTTAGAATCTATCACAAAGTCGATATAAATTACTCTTAGATTTATATCTTAAAATTTTGAACACCTTATTCGTATTTTCAACTATTCGTCGCAACTCTGTTAGATTAAACTTAGTTCAAATAATAGTGTTTTTTATTTGTGTATGACTATACAGAACAAATATAGAGGACTATCTAAAACTTATCTACTGTATACTATTACTATGATATGCTTTCTTGATGTGGAGAATATTGGATAAATTCAGTTAACGTTATTAAGATAAATTCTTTTAGATTAGTTTCAATTTTTCTTTTTCAAGCTTAGTGATTACAATAATCTTCGATATTTTACCAGTAGTATTCGTAAAATATCAACGTATTGTACGTAAGTTTTTTATGTAAGTTACGTTATTGATTGTAACGTACTCATTTATAGTCCAAGTAGGCTACTACATCATCAGAAGAAAAAAACAATTCAAACTTCGTCTCGCCACATTTTCTGACCTGAATTGATAAAGTAACATTGAAGAACGCTTCTGGACTTAAAAAAAACTTTGAGTACGTAGCAGTCAATCATTGCAGATTTCTGATGGATCGTTCAATGTGTCAAGCGACAATAACTCTTAGTATGACTTTCCCACTTGGAGAAGACGTTCTTAACAAGTTGAATATCTAAATACTGTATACTTCCTTACTGTACAGAAATTGTTACTGTTTCTTTTTTTATTTTAAATTTGAATTCGAACTTTTGCCTTCCATACAGTACAGGAATTGGCAAATTTTATTATGAAAAATAAATTTCACTATCATTTTCACTGTATTATAATTAACTTTTTCTTTTAGCAAAGCAATATTTTACTTTATAAGTGATCGTATAATAATAATAGTGGGGATTTCCTTACAATATATCTATATTTATATATTAAAAACAATTAATCGATTTAGTAGTTTTAGTAGTTTTATTTATAAAACACAACTAATAGTTCATTTTTCAAAAATAACACTAACTTCCGAGTTTACGTTGGATTTGAAATAAGAAATTAGGATAGTAATTATATTTTCTAAAACAATTATCTATAAACATAGAAGTGTAAATGATTGTATAATTAAACTTACAGAGAGGAAAATTAACTGTGCGTTCCTCACAGTTTTTTATTCATATACATGCATCTCGTTTGCATATTTCCCAACGAAGCGTAACAAGTAACAGAGGTAGTAAATAAATTTATTGTTCCCAGGAGGTGGTCCTTAAACTAGCAAAGTAAACAGTTCACTTAACACCAAAGGGTGATTTGGAAATAATATTGTTTTAATTTTCCAATATACTGCACCTGACATGTTAAAATGTGGCATCATACGTCCAGTCTTCTCCTGGTCCAGCCTCTGATCTGTCCCTAATGATGCTTGACGCTATAAATCTTCAAAACTCTCCAAAGGAGTAGTCCCTTCATTTGCTGCCGATGGATGCCTCTATACCTGGTGGTTTACTTCCCACTTAGTATCATTCCATGATGTTATCTCTGCTTCTGATCCTTCGGAAGCAGTTTTCTCATGGTAATCATTTAGTTTTAGAAATGAACTTTAAACTTTCATAACTCTTTCAGTCGTTACGCAATCTTGTAACATAAGTGTTTTTGGCAGGAATTTTCTAAGCTCCCACAATATCATAAATGTATATGTTTAATGTTTAAAAATATGGAATTATTTTCTTCCTAGGAAAAACTTTAAATTTTTATTTGAATATACAAGGATGCTTACATAAAATTGAAGAACGTAGTGATAATTTTAAAGTTTTAAAGGTATATCCAACTATTTTATTTTGTACTGAGTGCTGGTTAACTAAATGCTGTTAAAATCACCTAAATACTATTTCAAGCTATGATTTTACAGCACTTTTTGGCCGTGAGTGCTGATCTACGACAGTTCTGATATACTGGTTAGGCTTGATGTGAAATAAAGTCTGGAATCTCGACTCTGTGGCATATATGAGATAAATATTATTTCAGTGTTCATGGTTAAGTTAAACCGACCAGCTACTTTACCTTGTGTAATGTATTAAGAATCATTTACTGGTTAGAATTAATTATATTTCTGACGCCACAACTAAGTATACCTTCTTGTACCGATCAAGAAAGTCGTTTGTACGTCTCATATATTTTTCGGTCAATAAGCGTCACTTTTATTCCTGGTAGTTTATTTACCGTTAAAGATATTCCAATTCCATAGAAGTAAATATATGCATACGTAGGTCTGAGAAGCCTTCTGCGTTCAAAAAGTACTTAATGCCGACAGTTTAAACTCCCACGTTCTGTCTAGTCTATGTATGTGCCACAGTTGAGTTTTATTTCGGGTGAAAAGCTTCCAGACCTTTTATAATGTGTGCCATAGTTGAAGTTGGCGTGTTAACAAGTGAAAATTTCAAAAAGGTTACGAACAGAAGCCTACTTCGGAAAAATATTCTTCCAGCTGTTTAAATTCAATTACGGTGTTATATTTTAGTTTGCTTTATTGCCGCAATATAAAAAAAAACTGTAGATACGTATGTAGCTATCAAAGTCTAATCTTTTTAAAACCGTTAGATTCAGCTATTGTGATATAATGTTGATATTTAAATATTTTTAGCGCCATAACTGAGTTCTTTTTTAGAATACATACATCCAAAATAAGTGGAAGCCTATTCCATACGATGTGATAGCAGGGATACGAAAATCCATTTTTATGAAACATTTTTATGTATGCCCTGCTCCTTGAGGTCAGCCAAAGACAATATGTAGACAGATAATGTGTAGTAATTGTAGATATTTCAGTATCGTAAAAACTAGCAGCATATAATTTAAATAATGCACTATATGTTTTACTGTATCGTAATATATTGTTATACATATAGTCGTGAAACTAACTTGCATAAACTTCCAAATATTCCTACTTATTTCCTAGGTTTTTTAATGCTTAAATAATAAATAAGATTTAAATTATCAATTATCAATTTAATTTGAATAGTATTCATAGATTTAATTTCCAATGAGCAAAGTCTTTTATGGCAATATTGCAGAAATAAATGCTGTTGATTCGACTGTATTCGTCTTATTTGCAAGGAAATTGAAAATAAATCATCTTTTAAATTCAATAATAGTTATTGAATTACTTCCTAATTAGTTTCTAGACGTATTACTTCTAGATTATTGGTTTTCTTGTTCATCATGCAAGAATAGACTTTGTTCTGTTATTATATCTTTATAATTTTTGTTCAGTTGAAGTTGCAAAGTCTTTTATAAAATTAATCAAGTCAATTATATGATTAAACAGCGTAGTCGCCTTTCTTATAAAATACTTTGTAATGAAACGTTTCAATATTAAACGAAGATATTAGTAATTAACAAGAAATCAAAGATATACGAAGTGCCAGTGTGTGTAGAAAATGTATACACCCCACATTGTAACCTCTGTAACATAATTCTGTAACAAATGCGGAATACGTGTAAACTCTTACTATTGAAGGTTAACCCGTTCTTGTTAAGCTCTTCAACATAATATGAATAGCGCACGAAAGATAAGGCATATAAATAAAGAGCTATATATATATAGCTCTTCAACATAATATGAATAGCGCACGAAAGATAAGGCATATACATAAAGTATATATATATATTTATATATATATATATATACAGGGTGTATATTATGTCTGGAAACACCCAAATATATCCTTTAATAATTTAAATATAAATTTGAAACCTCTTACAATCGTGATAGAGATTGGGCATCTACTTTTTGGAAACAATGATTTGTTATGTCACACCATCGGGGGACGTCCTGCCGAGGGTATCGTGAAATATTCTTAATGGAAGCCTATACCTTGTGATACATAATTTTAAAGGTAATAGCTTACTGAATTGAATGCCACAAACCGCATCTCAAAGGAATTATTCTATCATCAGAAAAATAGAGCATTTTTAGTATTGAAAAAATTTACTGATGTTCAACAATGTTATTTTAACATGGTTCTTGCCACAAAATGTGTTACACTAATTTTTTAGCATTTTTTAAATGTTCAATTAAAATAAAATAAACAATTTATTTTTAAGCTGGTTTCATTAGTACAAATTTACCAGTTTTTATTACAATGAATAAAACCTATGAGTCACTTTCTCTGATTACTTATGAATCTGTACTTGGTGTTTTCCAGTCAGCAGGAAGGTTTAAAGAGACAAAGGGCACTAGCCTATGAGAAACATTATTGTGTTATTAATCATCTGGTCCTACAGGTTTCAGTTTGTTGAGCATGGACCTTTCACTAGACAGGTCTAAGCTTGGGAATTACAAATGGACAAAGGTCATATCATTCCTGTCGAGTTAATCAGTGTCTCTGAAGCATTGCTGTCAACAAGTTATCTAATTACAGTAGTTCAGTTTTTATTTGGCATTTTAAATGGAATTGTCTGAAAGAGAAACGAATTACTCTGTTGATGATGCGAGGATATGGCGATCGTCAAAGATCTTATCGGGAAGTTTGTAATTTGTTTAATGACACTTTCCCAGAAAGGAATCCCATAAGTGTTTCAACAATATCAAAAACTATTGAGCGTTTTTGAAATGACAGGGAGTGTACGTAATCGGCCAAAGTCGGGTAGGATACAATCTGCAACAGATGAAGAACATGCACTAGATGTTTTGCAAACATTTATTGAAGACCCACATACATCGCTCAGAAAAGCTGCACAGCAACATGATATGCACCCTATGTCTGTGAGTAAGATTTTAAAAATTAATAAATACAAACCATTTAAAGTTCATTTAGTCCAACAGTTTAAGTGAGGATGATTACGACAGAAGAGTTGAGTTTTGTGAACTTGTGATGCGCAAATGTGATGACAATAGAGATTTTCTGACCAACATACTATTTTCTGATGAGGCAACTTTTTTCCTAAATGGCAATGTTAACAGGCACAATTGCCGTTACTGGGCTAGTGAAAACCCACATTGGATTACTGAGTCCCATTCACAGCAACCACAAAAACTGAACGTATGGTGTGGAATTTTTAGGTAACAAAATTGTTGGACCCTTTTTCATCAATGGAAATTTAAATGCCGAACTTTACTACAATATGCTCCAAAATGATATAATCCCAGCTATTCAAATTGCATCAGGAGAATACTTTGATAATGTATGATTTCAGCAGGATGGTGCTCCACCCCATTATGGGAGACAGGTAAGAGAGTATTTGGATTTAAGGTTTCCTCATAAATGGATTGGCCGAAGAGGAGAAATCGAATGGCCTCCAAGATCTCCGGATTTGTCACCAATAGATTATTTCCTATGGGGTCATTTAAAATCCAATGTTTATAGAAGAAAGCCTCATAATTTGGAAGACCTAAGAAACAGGATTATAGAGGAGATTGCTTTGATAACTGAAGAAATGTTAGGCAACTCTGTCGAATCATTTTACACAAGATTGGCTCATTGTCAAACCATAGAAGGAACACAGTTCGAACAATTGCTTTGACACCAAATGCAGGTAAAACGTTTGTTGTAAGACTTTTCTAACAGCATACATTATTTTTTATTTGTAATAAGAAATCAATAACATAAGTATTTCCATAATTGTACTGTAATAAAAACTGGCAAATTTGTGCTAATAGAACCAGCTTAAAATAAAATTTTTTGTTTTATTTAATTGAACATTTAAAAAAATGCTAAAAAATTAGTGTAACACATTTTGTGGGAAGAACCATGTTTAAAATTACATTGTTAAACATCAGTAAATTTTCAATACTAAAAATGCTCTATTTTCTGATAGAATAATTCCCTTGAGATGCGGTTTGCGGCATTCAATTCAGTAAGCTATTACCTTTAAAATTATGTATCACAAGGTATAGGCTTCCATTAAGAATATTCACGATACCCTCGGCAGGACGTCCCCCGTTGGTGTGACATAACAAAACATTGTTCCAAAAAGTAGATGCCCAATCTCTATCACGATTGTAAGAGGTTTCAAATTTATATTTAAATTATTAAAAGATATATTTAGGTGTTTCCAGACATAATATACACCCTGTATATATATATATATATATATATATCCCTGATGTAGAGATAGAGATCTTTGATGAGAAACAAAACAAATTTAGAATTCCGTTCCAAAAGTAGCACACACACACACACACACACACACACACACACACACACACACACACACACACACGTATGCATAACTTCTGTACTCAATACAAGGAATATTTTATAAAGATTGCTCATTGTTAATCAAATGACGTATCTACATTTATTACTTCTTCATCATACTCCAACAAAAATGCGTATGAAAACCATCTAAAACTGGCTTATTTGCCAAACTTCAGAGATGTGTGCCACACACTTCCTAGTCTGACTAGTGTTGTATTATTTTAAGATAACCTTCTCCTCATCATCATTATACTTATGAATATATTTATTAAAGTGTAGCTCTTCCAATCTCTCATCCTCACCAAAACGTTATGTCCCAAATAAAGCCTTGTAAACTTACAAAAGGGTACAATTTCACTATTGCCCATCATATCTAGCACCCAATATCCAGCTAAAATTCCTTCAATTGATATTTTACCCTCGCATCCCTTCAACCGTAAATCTATTTTATCTAAACCTATTTTATATTATTTACATTAGTAGTTGTTTATATACATTCTTACATAGTTTAGTGCAGTTACAGATCTTCAAGGCTAACGGGTATAACACCTGTAATATATTTATCACTGCAAAAGATATGATATTATATTATTTCAGTAAAACACTAAATATATTTCATTTTAATTTGTACAACAAAAACCTCCTCCGACAGTATTATGGACATTGTTTTAGAGATTGTAACGGACCTTTTTGTACATAAATCCGTAGTAGTTCACTCAGATGTTTCCCGTTGTGACCTTTTTCGGATATTTCTTTCGATTTGGGCACTAATTTAGTATATTTATTATTAATCTGAAATGTACAAATCTAATTCTATCCTCTATCATGAGGGGTTGCGAACGTTAAGTTCAAAATTTATAACAGTAGTATTTTTTATAAAATTTTTTTGCATATTTACCATAGTTTCAAAGTAAAAAAAATAGACTTTTAACCTGTAATCCTCTTCAGATGTCAAAAACTTAAGGTATAAGGTAGTCTAATTTAAAAAACGGAAACAGACTTTACGTCAGAATTGCTAGTGCTAAAAAAGCTTGTATTTGGGAGACCAGAGCTGTTAGATTAGATTGATCATGAACCATTCACTGTCAAGGGCAATACGTAAACTACACATGGCACACGCTCGATTAGAGACAGACCCAGTATTACTCTCACTCAAAATCATACACGATATATTATTCCAACACATACTGCAAAAAAAGCTCCATACTAATTAGCATTGCAACGCTATATATTTATTAATTTAAAGGGAAACTCTTCACAATCTTACTAAGAGATTTAGATTGCATTATTTGCAGAACAAAAGGTTGAGGTGATCAAAAGTGTACGTAACTTTTATACATTTTAAATTTGATATTAGTGGATATATTTTTTTTTTAATATAGTTTTTAAATTAAAGCAATGATTAGTCTAAATACTTATAGCCAAGGATGATAAAAGTAAACTTCTGGCTCCAATTTTGCCAAGTTGTTTACTTTTATTATCTGTGAAAGTGAAGTGAGAGTATTTTTTTCTCACAAATAAAATAAACGCATAGGATTTTTCCCTTGGGTTGTATTTTGCTATGGTTATCTTGTTAGAAAATACGCTATTCTATAATATTTTAAAATAAGTATTGACCTTAATGAAGTTTATAAACCTAACCTATTTAAATAGGTGAAATCTGTGCTTGCAACAGCTATCCTCTTTCTCTTTAATGTCTCCAGTGATTTCCATCGCATTGACATAGGGGACCATTTCTTTGTTAGGATGCCCTATAGCTGCATTTTTTTAGCTTCAAAATGTTCCGTGACCAGAAGTCAAAGGAATGGAGACTTCTCCAGGTACTTCAGCAAAGCACACAGAAGTTGTAACATATTGATTACCTGCTTACTCATCAACAGTTTTCATGAACCTATTCTTGAAGGCAGATGGAATTCTATAATAAATCAAACTCATTTTGATAGCGCTGTTTGATTATCTTACAAATACGTGCCTCCAGGGCTCAACCCAACTTTTCTTAGCCTGTGCCACTATATCATTCCACTTAAAGTAACAGAATTTTTAGCGTTAGGTGGGAGGCTGGCCCTCTTCTTTTTGTGGAGCACGTGACCTCACTTACTCTTATCGACCCTGCCAGACTAGCCATTGAATGTTAGTCCCCATTAATCATGGTCATCATAATCCCCGGTCTAGTACTATTTTCGTCTTTCTGTAAATTACACGATATCAGACTAATAATAACACCTTTGTTCCACAATGATTATTTTACAAAGATTGCTAAACATACGTGGTTTTAACTTATTTAACTTTTCTTTAGTAATCTCTTCAACCGAAATACATTTTATATGTAATTGGCATCTCTATAGTACTAATACCAATTACAACAAAATCTTTAGTGATAATTGATGTTAAATGTCTTGTACTTATCATACTCACCATAAACCATCAATACCGCTCTCTCTCGTAGTCAAGATTATTGCCATAAATACGGCTAAACATAGAGTTAGTATCTCAAGACATATGTAATATGAAAATTTGGAATACAAGGGTGAAAATATTTAATTTTTAATATCTTATATTTTTTTAAATTTATGCTGGCATTTTTTAAACTTCGAAAAGAATAATTAAATGTAGAAAAATTTTAGAAAGTTAAATAACGAATGAATTATAAAGTTATTTATTAATGTAAAAATAACGAGTCGTAAACACATCAATATTTAGAATCATTACTCGGAAAACTGATCATATTCCGTAAACTTTATATATATATAATATATATATATATATATATATATATATATATATATATATAAAGTTTACGGAATATGATCAGTTTCCGATAATGATTCTAAATATGATGTGTTACAGACTCGTTATTTTTACATTAATAAATAACTTTATAATTCATTCGTTATTTAACTTTCTAAAATATATATATATGTTGTTGTATATTTTTATCTTCTTAGATATTAGCACAAGGTAAGATCATAAACTAAAATAAATACTTTATTGTCTGTGATATGTCTTCGCTGCTTGTTATTCCTAAATTATTTTGCTTTCAAGTCTAAATAACGGTACTTTTTATTATATCATACTTATAATATTTTTATATTTTGTGCTTAACCGGTGGCAATAGTATCATACTTTACGCAAAATGCTTTTGACAAGATAATAAATTTATTATTATTATTTTCTGAAAGTATTCAGGGAATAACAGCAGCAATACTAATACTATTGTAATAGCACAGCATATCAATTATTTGATTCTTAATAACCAAGTGTATACCTAGTGACACGCGGATACGTTTTAGTGGGTTAGAGCTTATTAATTCTCTATTATCTGGTCTGATCCAGGTAATATGTTGTTATTATAACCGCGATTAGTATGTAAAGGCGTATACTAACGGAAACTTATTCTGTGATAATGAAAGCTGCCAGTTGCAATGAGCCTTGATTTTGTACATTTTTGTTGTGTGTTTTTATATATTTTGTCGCTTGCATATATGTACTATTTCAATTAGAGACGGAAGTAACGGGGTTAGCCAGTGTGAAACGGGAAGATTGGAAGATGGCCTTGACAGTTGGAACGTGAGTGTTGGGGGTACTAGTGGCCGGCTCCTTTCTACCTGCGTGTCCCGCCATTTAGTTTGAGAATGGATCGTTGGACGGGGTGAACATCGTGGCTACATGGTTAAAGCGTATTTATTTATTTATTCACGGCAATACGTCAATTACAAAACTAAACACAGTTTGCAGATGGCTGCCTGCTATAATAAAATAAAAGCCATCATGACTACAATTAAAGTATGGATAAATATATAATAAGTAATATTAACAGGATTGTATAGTAAAAAGCTAGATACTTAATGAAAATAACAAAAATTGATGAATAA
>NW_025779909.1:0-20219 GCF_021130785.1 Homalodisca vitripennis
CTAAAACTGAATAAAAATTAAATTTTTCCCAAAAAATTTTACGTTTCCTAGGAAAACCCTTAAAGTTTTTTTAGTTTGATATCTTTTGATTTGTATTCAATATAGTGTGTTACTATTAAATTGCTGAGATTTAGTAGAAGGGTTTTTTATAATAAATAGTACAATGTGACTAAAACGGGAAAAAAAAATTTTTAAAAATAATTTACGTTTCCTAGGAAACCCCTTAAAGTTTTTGGGTTTGTTTCGATTCTTTTGATTTTTAATTTTTAAAGGTTACTATTAGTTTCTGGATTTAGAAAAAGGTTTTAATATACAAAATGTAACCCAAAGTGGCAAAACTGAATAAAAAAAATTTTCCAAAGAATAAATTTCGTTTCCTTAGGAAACCACTTAATGTTTTGTTTATTTTTTATTTTTTGATTTGTTAATTAGGGGGTTAAATATTAGTTTTTGAGGGTTTAGTAAGGGGTTTTAATTAAAATCTTTTTTAGTACAATGTGACCTAAAACGAATAAAATTTAAATTTTTTAAAGAATTTAAATTTAAAAATTTCCCAGGAAACCACTTAATGTTTTGGGTTTTTTTCGATATTTTTTTTGAATTTGTAATTTAACTTAAAAAGTGTTTTTACTATTAAGGGAAACTGGAGATTTAGTAGAAAGGGGTTTTATTTTAAAAAAATAGAACAAAAGTGCTAAAATGGAATTTAAAAAAATTTTTCCCAAAGAATAATTTTTGTTTCCCAGGAAACCCCCTTAAAAGTTTTGGGTTAGTTTCGATTCTTTTGATTTGTATTAACGATTCTTTTGATTTGTTTAAATAAAAGGGTTTCTATTATTTGGATTTTTTTTAAGGTTTTTAAAAAATTTTTTAAAATTTTAAAAACTGAAAAAAAAAATTTTCCCAAAAAAAATTTCTAAAAAACCATTTTTTTTTTTGATTCTTTTGTTTTTTAAAATATTTTGTTACTATTAAAATTAGTTTATTGAAGGGTTTTTTAAAAATAAAAAACAATTTTAAAAATATAAAAAAATTTTTTTTAAAAAAAATTTAGTTTTTTGAAAAATAATTTTTTTTTTATTTGATACTTTTTTTGTTAAATAAGTGGTTTTTTAAAGTTTTGGAAAAGTAAAGGGTTTTTTAATAATAAAATTTTAAAAAAAAAAAAAAAATTTTTAAAAAAATTAAGTTTTTTGCAATAATTTTTGTTTTTTCATTTTTTATTTGTTTTTAAAGGGGACTTTAATTTCTAATTTTTGGGAACTTTTTAAATAAAAAAAGAAATTTCTCTGAAAAAAAATTTTAAAAATAATTTTCGTTTTAAAACCTTAAGTTTTTTTTTTTTTTGTTTGTAAACTTTTGTTTTATAAAAATTCTAATTTATTAATTTTTCCCAAAAAATCTTTCTAAAACAATAAAATTTTTTTCCCCAAAAATAATTATTTTAAAAACCCTTTTTTTTTTTTTAAATTTTTAATTTTTTTTTTTTTTAACAGGGGGTTTTAAAAAAAATAAAAAAAAAATTAACTTTTTAAAAATTTAAAATGTTTCGAAAAAAATTTATTTAAAAAAATTTTTTTCTAAAATTAATGTTTTTTGCGTTTTTTGATTTTATATAAAATTTTTTTTTAAAATTTAAAATTAACGTTTTAACAAAATGTAAAAGGGTTTTAAAAAAATTAAATTTAAATTTTTCAAAAAATTTTTTTTTTAAAACCTTTAATTTTTGGTTTGATAATTTTTATTTTTTTTAAGGTTATTTTTTTTGGTTTTTTAAAAGGGGTTTTTTAATTAAAAAACTTGATCAAAAAAAAATTTTTCAAAAATAAATTTTCTTTTAGGCCCTTTTTTTTTTTAAAATTTAAAAAAATTTTTAGATAAAAATTTCTTTAATTATTTTTTTTAGAAAAATTAATTTTTTAAAAAATTTAAAAATTGGTAAAAATTTTAAAAAATTTTTTAAAAAAATTACGTTTCAAAAAAAAATTTTTAAAATTTTTATTTTATTTTAATTTTTACTTTTGTTTTTTTTGTAACGGGGTTTTAAAAAAAAGGGACAAATTATAAAATGTAAATATTTTTTAAAAAAATAATTTTAACCAAAACCCTTTTTTGGAAAATTTCAATTTTTATTTGTTTCCAAAGGGACTTAAGGGTTAAATTTGAACTTTTTTTATATAAATTTTTTTCAATGGGGCTAAAATGAATAAAAAAATTTTTTAAAAAAAAATTTTTTTTCGGGGAAAAAAAGTTTTTTTATTTAAAAAAAAAAAAAATTAAAAATTTTTGGTTTTTATAACGAATTTTTAAAATTTTTAAAAAAAAAAAAGGAAAAAAAAAAATGGGAAAAAAAAAAATTTTCCAAAAAAAAAGTTTTAAAGGAAAAATTTAAAAAAGGGGTTTTATTTAAAAAAAAAATTTTTGTTTGGGGAAATAAAAATTTTTTTGGGGTTTTTTTTAAAAAAAAAAAAAATTTTAAAAACCGGGTTTTTTAATTTAAATAAATAAATTTTAAAAAAAAAAAAAAAAAAAAAAATTTAAAAAAAAAAAAAAATTTAAAAAAAAAACCCCCCAAAAGTTTTTTTTTTAAAACTTTTGAAATTTTTTGATAATAAAGGGGGTTTTTAAATTTTAAAAATTAAAAAATTTAATAAAAAAAAAAAGGCGGGAAAAAAAGGGAAAAAAACAAAAACATTTTGGGGAAAAAGGGGAAAAAAAAAAAAAAAAAAAAAAAAAAAAAAAAATTTTAGCCTTAAAAAAGGTTAAAATTTTTTTTTTTTTTTGGGTTTTTGGGGGGGAAAAAAAAATTTATATTTAAAAAAAATTTAAAAAAAATAAAAAAGGAAAAAAAAAATGTTTAAAAAAAAAAAAAATTTTTAAAAAAAAAAAAATAATTAAAAAAATTTTCCAAAAAAAAAACCCCCAAAAAATTTTTTTTTTTAAAATTTTTTAAAATTTTTTTTAAAATAGGGGGAAAAAAAAAAAAAAAAAAAAAAAAATAAAAATTTTTTTTATTCAAAAAGTAAGTTTTAAAACGAAAATTTAAAATTTTAAAAAGGGAAAATTTTTTTTCCTTAAAATCAAATTTTTTTTTTTTAAAAATTTTTTTAGAAAATTAAATTTTGGGGTTTTCATTTTTGTGGGTTTAAAAACCCTTTTTTAAAAAAAAGTTTAAAAGGGGGTAAAAGAAAAAAATTTTTTTTTAAAAATAAAGTTTTAGGAAAAAAAATTTTTTTATTTAAAATTTTTTTTTAAAAAATTGTTTTTTAAATTTTTGAATTTTTGAGGGTTTTAAATTTTTTAAAAAAATAGTTTAAAAGTATAAAAGTTTAAAAATTTTAAAAAAAAAATTTTTTTTTTTAAAAAATTTAAAGTTTTTTTAGGAACTTTTAATTTTTTTAAAATTTGTTATTAGTTTGGGGAATTTTTGGGGTTTTTTTTTTTATAAAAAATTTAAAAGGCTAAAATGAATAAAAAATTTTCCAAAAAATTTTTTTTTAAAAAACCTTTTTTGGTTTTTTTTTTTTTTTAATTTTTTATTAATTTGTTTATTTTTTAAATTTTTTTAATTTAAAAATTATAAAAATTTAAAATGGAAAAAAATAAAAAAATTTAAAAAATAATTTTTTTCTAAAAACATTATGTTTGTTTTATTTCTTTTTTTTTTTATTTTGGTTACTATTAAATTTTTGGATTTAGTTAAGGGGTTTTAACAAAATGACAAAGGGCTAAAATGAATAAATAATTTTCCAAAGAATAATTTTTTCTAGGGGAAAAAATTAATTTTTTGTTAGTTTTATTTTTTTTTTAAAAGTGGGTTTATTATTTTGGGAGATTTAGTGAAAGGGGTTTTTATATAAAATACAATGGCTAAAAATGAATAAAAAAAATTTTAAAAAAAAATTTACGTTTCCTAGGGAAAAAACTTAATGTTTTTTGGTTTTTTGATTTTTTAAAAGTATTATATATTTGATTTTAGTTTTTAATTTATAAAAGGCTTTTTTAAAAAAAAAAAAAAATTTCAAAAAATAAAATTTTTAAAAATAATTTTGTTTTGGAAAACCTTTTTTTTGTTATTTCATTTTTTAATTTTTTTTAAAGGTTTATTTTTAATTTTTAAAAGGGAAAAAAAAAAATCAATAAATAAAATAAAAAATAAATTTTTCCAAAAAAAAATTTTTTTTGGAAACCATTTTTTTGTTGTTTTATTTTTATTTGGGTTTTAATTAAGGTTTTTTATTCTAAATTTTGTTAAAGGGGATAAAAAAAATTAAAAAATTTTCCAAAAATAAAAAATTTTAAAAAAATTTGTTTTTTGAAAACCCTTAATTTTTTTTAGTTTTTTTTTATTTTTTATTTTTAAAGGTTTTTATTGTTTATAGAAAAAGGGTTTTTTAAAAAAAAAAAATTTTTAAATTTTAAAAAAAAAAAAATTTTTTAAATAATTTTTTGTTTAAAAAATTTTTAAGTTTTTTGTTTTGAATTTTTTTTTTTATTTTTTTTGTTTTAAAATTCAGATTTTTAAGGGTTTTTTAAAAATAAATTTTTTAAAATGATAAAATAAATTTTTCCCAAAAATTTTTTTTAGTTTCCCGGAAAAATTTTTAAATTTTTTGTTTATATTTTGATTTTTAAAAAATTTTAAATTAATTTTCTGGAAAAGGGGGTTTTTTAAATTTTAAATTTTAAATTTTTATAAATGTAAAAAATTTTCCCAAAATAATTTAAGTTTTTTAAAACCCTTAAAAATTTTTTTGTTTTTTTTTTTTTTTAAAAATTTTACTTTTTTTTTTAAATTAATTGGGGTTTTATAAATTTTAAAAAAATTTTAAAAAGGGTAAAAATTTTTTAAAAAAATTTTTTTTGGGGAACAATTAAATTTTTTTTTAAAACTTTATTTATAATTTTGGTATTTAGTTTCGGAAAATTTTGGTTTAATTTTTATTTTACAATTTTGGTAAAAAATAAAAATTTTTAAAAAATTTCTTTCTAAAATTTAATTTTTTTAAATTTTAAAATTTTTTTAAAAATAATTTTTTAAAAATTTTTTATTTATTTTGGGGGGAAAATATTTTTAATTTTAAAAAATTTTAAAAAAAAAAATAATTTTGTTTTTAGGGAAACATTTAAAAAAATTTTTTTTTTTTTAACTTTTTTTGGAAACCAAAATTTTTTTAGTTTGATTTTTTTTTTTTTAATTAAAAAATTTTTTTTTAAATTACTAAAGAATTTTAAAAAAATTTTAAAAAAATTTGTTTCTAAAAAAAATTTTTTTTAGGAAAAATTTTTTTTTGACCCTTTTTTTGTTTTTTAATTTCTGGTTTATTAACTTTTTTAAAATAAAAATAAAGGGCTTTAAAATTTAAAAATTTTTTTAAAAATAATTTTGTTTCTAGGGAAAATAATTTTTTTATTTCGTCTTTGGGGAAAATTAAAATTTTTTGGTTTTATTTTTGAATTTTTTTTAAGGGTTTTTTTTCATAAAAAGACTTTTTTTAAATATAAAATAAAAAAAATAAAAATTTTTTTTTGGGAAATTAAATTTTTTTTTGATTTTTTTTTGTTTTTATTTAAATTTTGTTTATTTAGTTTTGAGATTTTAGAAGGGTTTTTTATTAAATAGTACAATTTGGGCTAAACTGAATAAAAAATTTTTTAAAAAAAATTTTTCTTTCCTTTAAAAAAAAAACTTATGTTTTTTTAGTTTTAAATTTTTTATTTGTATTTAAAAATGGTTTTATAAATTTTGAGATTTGTAAAGGGGTTTTTTAAAAAAATTAAAATTAAAAAAAAAAATTTTAAAAAATAAATTTACGTTTTTTAGGAAACCCCTTTTTTTTTTTGGTTTAATCTTTTGATTTGATTTAAAAAAGTTTTTTTTACTTATTTTAATTTGGGTTTTAAAATTTTAAAATACAATGGTAAAATAAAAAAAATTTCCCAAAAATAAATTTTGTTTTCCCGGAAACACATATTTTTTTTAATTTTTAATTTTTAAAAAGGGTTTTAATTTTTATTTAGTTAAATTAAAAAAATAAAAAAAAAAAAATTTCTAAAAAATAAAAATTTTTAAAAAATTTTTGTTTTTAGAACCCTTTTTAAAGTTTTTTATTTGTATTTTTATTTTTAAAATTTTAAAGGGTTTTTAAATTTTTAATTTTGTTAAGGGCAAAAAAAAATTTAATTTTTTTAAAAAAATAAAATTATTTTCCAAAGAATAATTTACGTTTCCTAGGAAACCACTTAATGTTTTGTTAGTTTTTATATCTTTTGATTTGTATTAACTATACTGCGTTACTATTAGTTTACTGAGATAGTAGAATTAGGCGTTTAATATATCATAAATAGTACAATGTGACTAAAACTGAATAAAATAATTTTCCAAAGAATAATTTACGTTTCCTAGGAAACCACTTAATGTTTTGTTAGTTTCGATATCTTTTGATTTGTATAACTATAGTGCGTTACTATTAGTTTACTGAGATTTAGTAGAAGGCGTTTAATATACAATAAATAGTACAATGTGACTAAAACTGAATAAAATAATTTTCCAAAGAATAATTTACGTTTCCTAGGAAACCACTTAATGTTTTGTTAGTTTCGATATCTTTTGATTTGTATTCACTATAGTGTGTTACTATTAGATTGCTGAGATTTAGTAGAAGGCGTTTAATATAAAATAAATAGTACAATGTGACTAAAACTGAATAAAATAATTTTCCAAAGAATAATTTACGTTTCCTAGGAAACCACTTAATGTTTTGTTAGTTTCGATATCTTTTGATTTGTATTACCAATAGTGTGTTACTATTAGGTAGCTGAGATTTAGTAGAAGGCGTTTCTTATATCATAAATAGTACAATGTGTCTAAAACTGAATAAAATAATTTTCCAAAGAATAATTTACGTTTCCTAGGAAACCACTTAATGTTTTGTTAGTTTCGATATCTTTTGATTTGTATTACCAATAGTGTGTTACTATTAGGTAGCTGAGATTTAGTAGAAGGCGTTTCTTATATCTTAAATAGTACAATGTGACTAAAACTGAATAAAATAATTTTCCAAAGAATAATTTACGTTTCCTAGGAAACCACTTAATGTTTTGTTAGTTTCGATATCTTTTGATTTGTATTCAATATAGTGTGTTACTATTAGATTGCTGAGATTTAGTAGAAGGCGTTTAATGTATAATAAATAGTACAATGTGACTAAAACTGAATAAAATAATTTTCCAAAGAATAATTTACGTTTCCTAGGAAACCACTTAATGTTTTGTTAGTTTCGATATCTTTTGATTTGTATTAACTATTGTGTGTTACTATTAGGTAGCTGAGATTTAGTAGAAGGCGTTTCTTATATCATAAATAGTACAATGTGACTAAAACTGAATAAAATAATTTTTCAAAGAATAATTTACGTTTCCTAGGAAACCACTTAATGTTTTGTTAGTTTCGATATCTTTTGATTTGTATTAACTATAGTGTGTTACTATTAGTTTGCTGAGATTTAGTAGAAGGTTTTAATGTATAATAAATAGTACAATGTGACTAAAACTGAATAAAATAATTTTCCAAAGAATAATTTACGTTTCCTAGGAAACCACTTAATGTTTTGTTAGTTTCGATATCTTTTGATTTGTATTAACTATTGTGTGTTACTATTAATTATCTGAGATTTAGTTGAAGGCGTTTCTTATATCATAAATAGTACAATGTGTCTAAAACTGAATAAAATAATTTTTCAAAATATAATTTACGTTTTCTAGGAAACCACTTAATGTTTTGTTAGTTTCGATATCTTTTGAATTGTGTTAGTACTATAGTGTGTTACTATTAGTTTACTGAGATTTAGTAGAAGGCGTTAATATATAATAAATAGTACAATAAGACTAAAACTGAATAAAATAATTTTCCAAAGAATAATTTACGTTTCCTAGTAAACCACTTAATGTTTTGTTAGTTTCGATATCTTTTGATTTGTATTTACTATTGTGTGTTACTATTAATTATCTGAGATTTAGTTGAAGGCGTTTCTTATATCATAAATAGTACAATGTGACTAAAACTGAATAAAATAATTTTCCAAAGAATAATTTACGTTTCCTAGGAAACCACTTAATGTTTTGTTAGTTTCGATATCTTTTGATTTGTATTCACTATAGTGTGTTACTATTAGATTGCTGAGATTTATTAGACGGCGTTTAATAAACATAAATAGTACAATGTGACTAAAACTGAATAAAATAATTTCCCAAAGAATAATTTACGTTTCCTAGGAAACCACTTAATATTTTGTTAGATTTTTATATCTTTTGATTTGCATAACTATACTGCGTTACTATTAGTTTACTGAGTTATAGAATTAGGCGTTTAATATACAATAAATTGAACAATGTGACTAAAACGGAATAAAACAATTTTCTAAATAATAATTTACGTTTCCTAGGAAACCACTTAATGTTTTGTTAGTTTCGATATCTTTTGATTTGCATAATTATACTGCGTTACTATTAGTTTACTGTGATTTAGAATTAAGCGTTCAATATATCAGAAATCGTACAATGTGGCTAAAACTGAATAAAATTATTTTCCAAAGAATAATTTACGTTTCTTAGGAAACCACTTAATGTTTTGTTAGATTTTTATATCTTTTGATTTGCATAACTATACTGCGTTACTATTAGTTTACTGAGTTATAGAATTAGGCGTTTAATAAACATAAATAGTACAATGTGACTAAAACTGAATAAAATAATTTCCCAAAGAATAATTTACGTTTCCTAGGAAACCACTTAATGTTTTGTTAGATTTTTATATCTTTTGATTTGCATAACTATACTGCGTTACTATTAGTTTACTGAGTTATAGAAATAGGCGTTTAATATACAATAAATTGAACAATGTGACTAAAACCGAATAAAACAATTTTCTAAATAATAATTTACGTTTCCTAGGAAACCACTTAATGTTTTGTTAGTTTCGATATCTTTTGATTTGTATTCACTATAGTGTGTTACTATTAGATTGCTGAGATTTAGTAGAAGGCGTTTAATTATAATAAATAGTACAATGTGACTAAAACTGAATAAAATAATTTTCCAAAGAATAATTTACGTTTCCTAGGAAACCACTTAATGTTTTGTTAGTTTCGATATCTTTTGATTTGTATTACCAATATAGTGTGTTACTATTAGGTAGCTGAGATTTAGTAGAAGGCGTTTCTTATATCATAAATAGTACAATGTGACTAAAACTGAATAAAATAATTTTCCAAAGAATAATTTACGTTTCCTAGGAAACCACTTAATGTTTTGTTAGTTTCGATATCTTTTGATTTGTATTACCAATAGTGTGTTACTATTAGGTAGCTGAGATTTAGTAGAAGGCGTTTAATATATAATAAATAGTACAATGTGACTAAAACTGAATAAAATAATTTTCCAAAGAATAATTTACGTTTCCTAGGAAACCACTTAATGTTTTGTTAGTTTCGATATCTTTTGATTTGTATTAAATATAGTGTGTTACTATTAGTTTGCTGAGATTTAGTAGAAGGCGTTTAATATATCATAAATAGTACAATGTGACTAAAACTGAATAAAATAATTTTCCAAAGAATAATTTACGTTTCCTAGGAAACCACTTAATGTTTTGTTAGTTTCGATATCTTTTGATTTTGTATTAACTATAGTGTGTTACTATTAATTATCTGAGATTTAGTTGAAGGCGTTTCTTATATCATAAATAGTACAATGTGACTAAAACTGAATAAAATAATTTTCCAAAGAATAATTTACGTTTCCTAGGAAACCACTTAATGTTTTGTTAGTTTCGATATCTTTTGATTTGTATTAACTATAGTGTGTTACTATTAGTTTGCTGAGATTTAGTAGAAGGCGTTTAATATATCATAAATAGTACAATGTGACTAAAACTGAATAAAATAATTTTCCAAAGAATAATTTACGTTTCCTAGGAAACCACTTAATGTTTTGTTAGTTTCGATATCTTTTGATTTGTATTCAATATAGTGTGTTACTATTAGATTGCTGAGATTTAGTAGAAGGCGTTTTAATGTATAATAAATAGTACAATGTGACTAAAACTGAATAAAATAATTTTCCAAAGAATAATTTACGTTTCCTAGGAAACCACTTAATGTTTTGTTAGTTTCGATATCTTTTGATTTGTATTAACCTATAGTGTGTTACTATTAGTTTGCTGAGATTTAGTAGAAGGCGTTTCTAATATATCATAAATAGTACAATGTGACTAAAACTGAATAAAATAATTTTCCAAAGAATAATTTACGTTTCCTAGGAAACCACTTAATGTTTTGTTAGTTTCGATATCTTTTGATTTGTATTAACTATAGTGTGTTACTATTAGTTTGCTGAGATTTAGTAGAAGGCGTTTAATATATCATAAATAGTACAATGTGACTAAAACTGAATAAAATAATTTTCCAAAGAATAATTTACGTTTCCTAGGAAACCACTTAATGTTTTGTTAGTTTCGATATCTTTTGATTTGTATTCACTATAGTGTGTTACTATTAGATTGCTGAGATTTAGTAGAAGGCGTTTAATATATCATAAATAGTACAATGTGACTAAAACTGAATAAAATAATTTTCCAAAGAATAATTTACGTTTCCTAGGAAACCACTTAATGTTTTGTTAGTTTCGATATCTTTTGATTTGTATTAACTATAGTGTGTTACTATTAGTTTACTGAGATTTAGTAGAAGGCGTTTAATATATAATAAATAGTACAATGTGACTAAAACTGAATAAAATAATTTTCCAAAGAATAATTTACGTTTCCTAGGAAACCACTTAATGTTTTGTTAGTTTCGATATCTTTTGATTTGTATTCAATATAGTGTGTTACTATTAGATTGCTGAGATTTAGTAGAAGGCGTTTAATGTATAATAAATAGTACAATGTGACTAAAACTGAATAAAATAATTTTCCAAAGAATAATTTACGTTTCCTAGGAAACCACTTAATGTTTTGTTAGTTTCGATATCTTTTGATTTGTATTAACTATAGTGTGTTACTATTAGTTAGCTGAGATTTAGTAGAAGGCGTTTAATATCATAAATAGTACAATGTGACTAAAACTGAATAAAATAATTTTCCAAAGAATAATTTACGTTTCCTAGGAAACCACTTAATGTTTTGTTAGTTTCGATATCTTTTGATTTGTATTCACTATAGTGTGTTACTATTAGATTGCTGAGATTTATTAGACGGCGTTTAATAAACATAAATAGTACAATGTGACTAAAACTGAATAAAATAATTTTCCAAAGAATAATTTACGTTTCCTAGGAAACCACTTAATGTTTTGTTAGTTTCGATATCTTTTGATTTGTATTCACTATAGTGTGTTACTATTAGATTGCTGAGATTTAGTAGAAGGCGTTTAATGTATAATAAATAGTACAATGTGACTAAAACTGAATAAAATAATTTTCCAAAGAATAATTTACGTTTCCTAGGAAACCACTTAATGTTTTGTTAGTTTCGATATCTTTTGATTTGTATTAACTATAGTGTGTTACTATTAGTTTGCTGAGATTTAGTAGAAGGCGTTTAATATATCATAAATAGTACAATGTGACTAAAACTGAATAAAATAATTTTCCAAAGAATAATTTACGTTTCCTAGGAAACCACTTAATGTTTTGTTAGTTTCGATATCTTTTGATTTGTATTAACTATAGTGTGTTACTATTAGTTTGCTGAGATTTAGTAGAAGGCGTTTAATATATAATAAATAGTACAATGTGACTAAAACTGAATAAAATAATTTTCCAAAGAATAATTTACGTTTCCTAGGAAACCACTTAATGTTTTGTTAGTTTCGATATCTTTTGATTTGTATAATTATACTGTGTTACTATTAGTTTACTGAGATTTAGAATTAAGGCGTTTAATATATCATAAATAGTACAATGTGACTAAAACTGAATAAAATAATTTTCCAAAGAATAATTTACGTTTCCTAGGAAACCACTTAATGTTTTGTTAGTTTCGATATCTTTTGATTTGTATTAACTATACTGCGTTACTATTAGTTTACTGAGATTTAGTAGAAGGCGTTTAATATAGAATAAATAGTACAATGTGACTAAAACTGAATAAAATAATTTTCTAAAGAATAATTTACGTTTCCTAGGAAACCACTTAATGTTTTGTTAGTTTCGATATCTTTTGATTTGTATTCACTATAGTGTGTTACTATTAGATTGCTGAGATTTAGTAGAAGGCGTTAATGTATAATAAATAGTACAATGTGACTAAAACTGAATAAAATAATTTTCCAAAGAATAATTTACGTTTCCTAGGAAACCACTTAATGTTTTGTTAGTTTCGATATCTTTTGATTTGTATTAACTATAGTGTGTTACTATTAGGTAGCTGAGATTTAGTAGAAGGCGTTTAATATATCATAAATAGTACAATGTGACTAAAACTGAATAAAATAATTTTCCAAAGAATAATTTACGTTTCCTAGGAAACCACTTAATGTTTTGTTAGTTTCGATATCTTTTGATTTGTATTCACTATAGTGTGTTACTATTAGATTGCTGAGATTTAGTAGAAGGCGTTTAATGTATAATAAATAGTACAATGTGACTAAAACTGAATAAAATAATTTTCCAAAGAATAATTTACGTTTCCTAGGAAACCACTTAATGTTTTGTTAGTTTCGATATCTTTTGATTTGTATTAACTATAGTGTGTTACTATTAGGTAGCTGAGATTTAGTAGAAGGCGTTTTAATATTATAAATAGTACAATGTGACTAAAACTGAATAAAATAATTTTCCAAAGAATAATTTACGTTTCCTAGGAAACCACTTAATGTTTTGTTAGTTTCGATATCTTTTGATTTGTATTAACTATACTGTGTTACTATTAGTTTACTGAGATTTAGTAGAAGGCGTTTAATATATCATAAATAGTACAATGTGACTAAAACTGAATAAAATAATTTTCCAAAGAATAATTTACGTTTCCTAGGAAACCACTTAATGTTTTGTTAGTTTCGATATCTTTTGATTTGTATTCACTATAGTGTGTTACTATTAGATTGCTGAGATTTAGTAGAAGGCGTTTAATATATAATAAATAGTACAATGTGACTAAAACTGAATAAAATAATTTTCCAAAGAATAATTTACGTTTCCTAGGAAACCACTTAATGTTTTGTTAGTTTCGATATCTTTTGATTTGTATTACTATAGTGTGTTACTATTAGATTAGCTGAGATTTAGTAGAAGGCGTTTAATATATAATAAATAGTACAATGTGACTAAAACTGAATAAAATAATTTTCCAAAGAATAATTTACGTTTCCTAGGAAACCACTTAATGTTTTGTTAGTTTCGATATCTTTTGATTTGTATTCAACTATAGTGTGTTACTATTAGTTTGCTGAGATTTAGTAGAAGGCGTTTCTTATATCATAAATAGTACAATGTGACTAAAACTGAATAAAATAATTTTCCAAAGAATAATTTACGTTTCCTAGGAAACCACTTAATGTTTTGTTAGTTTCGATATCTTTTGATTTGTATTAACTATAGTGTGTTACTATTAGTTTGCTGAGATTTAGTAGAAGGCGTTTAATATATCATAAATAGTACAATGTGACTAAAACTGAATAAAATAATTTTCCAAAGAATAATTTACGTTTCCTAGGAAACCACTTAATGTTTTGTTAGTTTCGATATCTTTTGATTTGTATAACTATAGTGTGTTACTATTAGTTTACTGAGATTTAGTAGAAGGCGTTAATATATAATAAATAGTACAATGTGACTAAAACTGAATAAAATAATTTTCCAAAGAATAATTTACGTTTCCTAGGAAACCACTTAATGTTTTGTTAGTTTCGATATCTTTTGATTTGTATTAATTATAGTGTGTTACTATTAGTTTACTGAGATTTAGTAGAAGGCGTTTAATATATCATAAATAGTACAATGTGACTAAAACTGAATAAAATAATTTTCCAAAGAATAATTTACGTTTCCTAGGAAACCACTTAATGTTTTGTTAGTTTTTATATCTTTTGATTTGTATTAACTATAGTGCGTTACTATTAGTTTACTGAGATTTAGTAGAAGGCGTTTAATATAACATAAATAGTACAATGTGACTAAAACTGAATAAAATAATTTTCCAAAGAATAATTTACGTTTCCTAGGAAACCACTTAATGTTTTGTTAGTTTTTATATCTTTTGATTTGCATAACTATACTGCGTTACTATTAGTTTACTGAGAGTTATAGAATTAGGCGTTTAATATACAATAAATAGTACAATGTGACTAAAACTGAATAAAATAATTTTCTAAATAATAATTTACGTTTCCTAGGAAACCACTTAATGTTTTGTTAGTTTCGATATCTTTTGATTTGTATTCACTATAGTGTGTTACTATTAGATTGCTGAGATTTAGTAGAAGGCGTTTAATGTAAAATAAATAGTACAATGTGACTAAAACTGAATAAAATAATTTTCCAAAGAATAATTTACGTTTCCTAGGAAACCACTTAATGTTTTGTTAGTTTCGATATCTTTTGATTTGTATTAACTATAGTGTGTTACTATTAGGTGCTGAGATTTAGTAGAAGGCGTTTAATATATCATAAATAGTACAATGTGACTAAAACTGAATAAAATAATTTTCCAAAGAATAATTTACGTTTCCTAGGAAACCACTTAATGTTTTGTTAGTTTCGATATCTTTTGATTTGTATTACCAATAGTGTGTTACTATTAGGTAGCTGAGATTTAGTAGAAGGCGTTTCTTATATCTTAAATAGTACAATGTGACTAAAACTGAATAAAATAATTTTCCAAAGAATAATTTACGTTTCCTAGGAAACCACTTAATGTTTTGTTAGTTTCGATATCTTTTGATTTGTATTAACTATAGTGTGTTACTATTAGATTGCTGAGATTTAGTAGAAGGCGTTTAATGTATAATAAATAGTACAATGTGACTAAAACTGAATAAAATAATTTTCCAAAGAATAATTTACGTTTTCCTAGGAAACCACTTAATGTTTTGTTAGTTTCGATATCTTTTGATTTGTATTAACTATAGTGTGTTACTATTAGTTTGCTGAGATTTAGTAGAAGGCGTTTCTTAATATCATAAATAGTACAATGTGACTAAAACTGAATAAAATAATTTTCCAAAGAATAATTTACGTTTCCTAGGAAACCACTTAATGTTTTGTTAGTTTCGATATCTTTTGATTTGTATTAACTATAGTGTGTTACTATTAGTTTGCTGAGATTTAGTAGAAGGCGTTTAATATATAATAAATAGTACAATGTGACTAAAACTGAATAAAATAATTTTCCAAAGAATAATTTACGTTTCCTAGGAAACCACTTAATGTTTTGTTAGTTTCGATATCTTTTGATTTGTATTAACTATAGTGTGTTACTATTAGTTAGCTGAGATTTAGTAGAAGGCGTTTCTTATATCATAAATAGTACAATGTGTCTAAAACTGAATAAAATAATTTTCCAAAGAATAATTTACGTTTCCTAGGAAACCACTTAATGTTTTGTTAGTTTCGATATCTTTTGATTTGTATTAACTATAGTGTGTTACTATTAGTTTAGCTGAGATTTAGTAGAAGGCGTTTCTTAATATCATAAATAGTACAATGTGACTAAAACTGAATAAAATAATTTTCCAAAGAATAATTTACGTTTCCTAGGAAACCACTTAATGTTTTGTTAGTTTCGATATCTTTTGATTTGTATTAACTATAGTGTGTTACTATTAGTTTGCTGAGATTTAGTAGAAGGCGTTTAATATCATAAATAGTACAATGTGACTAAAACTGAATAAAATAATTTTCCAAAGAATAATTTACGTTTCCTAGGAAACCACTTAATGTTTTGTTAGTTTCGATATCTTTTGATTTGTATTAACTATAGTGTGTTACTATTAGTTTGCTGAGATTTAGTAGAAGGCGTTTTTAATATATAAATAGTACAATGTGACTAAAACTGAATAAAATAATTTTCCAAAGAATAATTTACGTTTCCTAGGAAACCACTTAATGTTTTGTTAGTTTCGATATCTTTTGATTTGTATTTAACTATAGTGTGTTACTATTAGATTGCTGAGATTTAGTAGAAGGCGTTAATGTATATCATAAATAGTACAATGTGACTAAAACTGAATAAAATAATTTTCCAAAGAATAATTTACGTTTCCTAGGAAACCACTTAATGTTTTGTTAGTTTCGATATCTTTTGATTTGTATTAACTATAGTGTGTTACTATTAGGTTGCTGAGATTTAGTAGAAGGCGTTCTTATATCATAAATAGTACAATGTGACTAAAACTGAATAAAATAATTTTCCAAAGAATAATTTACGTTTCCTAGGAAACCACTTAATGTTTTGTTAGTTTCGATATCTTTTGATTTGTATTCAATATAGTGTGTTACTATTAGATTGCTGAGATTTAGTAGAAGGCGTTTCTTATAATAAAATAGTACAATGTGACTAAAACTGAATAAAATAATTTTCCAAAGAATAATTTACGTTTCCTAGGAAACCACTTAATGTTTTGTTAGTTTCGATATCTTTTGATTTGTATTCAATATAGTGTGTTACTATTAGATTGCTGAGATTTAGTAGAAGGCGTTTAATGTATAATAAATAGTACAATGTGACTAAAACTGAATAAAATAATTTTCCAAAGAATAATTTACGTTTCCTAGGAAACCACTTAATGTTTTGTTAGTTTCGATATCTTTTGATTTGTATTAACTATAGTGTGTTACTATTAGTTTGCTGAGATTTAGTAGAAGGCGTTTAATATATAATAAATAGTACAATGTGACTAAAACTGAATAAAATAATTTTCCAAAGAATAATTTACGTTTCCTAGGAAACCACTTAATGTTTTGTTAGTTTCGATATCTTTTGATTTGTATTAACTATAGTGTGTTACTATTAGTTTGCTGAGATTTAGTAGAAGGCGTTTAATGTATAATAAATAGTACAATGTGACTAAAACTGAATAAAATAATTTTCCAAAGAATAATTTACGTTTCCTAGGAAACCACTTAATGTTTTGTTAGTTTCGATATCTTTTGATTTGTATTACCAATAGTGTGTTACTATTAGGTAGCTGAGATTTAGTAGAAGGCGTTTCTTATATCATAAATAGTACAATGTGACTAAAACTGAATAAAATAATTTTCCAAAGAATAATTTACGTTTCCTAGGAAACCACTTAATGTTTTGTTAGTTTCGATATCTTTTGATTTGTATTCACTATAGTGTGTTACTATTAGATTGCTGAGATTTAGTAGAAGGCGTTTAATATATCATAAATAGTACAATGTGACTAAAACTGAATAAAATAATTTTCCAAAGAATAATTTACGTTTCCTAGGAAACCACTTAATGTTTTGTTAGTTTCGATATCTTTTGATTTGTATTAACTATAGTGTGTTACTATTAGTTTAGCTGAGATTTAGTAGAAGGCGTTTAATATATAATAAATAGTACAATGTGACTAAAACTGAATAAAATAATTTTCCAAAGAATAATTTACGTTTCCTAGGAAACCACTTAATGTTTTGTTAGTTTCGATATCTTTTGATTTGTATTAACTATAGTGTGTTACTATTAGTTTGCTGAGATTTAGTAGAAGGCGTTTAATATATAATAAATAGTACAATGTGACTAAAACTGAATAAAATAATTTTCCAAAGAATAATTTACGTTTCCTAGGAAACCACTTAATGTTTTGTTAGTTTCGATATCTTTTGATTTGTATTAACTATAGTGTGTTACTATTAGTTTAGCTGAGATTTAGTAGAAGGCGTTTAATATCATAAATAGTACAATGTGACTAAAACTGAATAAAATAATTTTCCAAAGAATAATTTACGTTTCCTAGGAAACCACTTAATGTTTTGTTAGTTTCGATATCTTTTGATTTGTATTAACTATAGTGTGTTACTATTAGTTTGCTGAGATTTAGTAGAAGGCGTTTAATATATCATAAATAGTACAATGTGACTAAAACTGAATAAAATAATTTTCCAAAGAATAATTTACGTTTCCTAGGAAACCACTTAATGTTTTGTTAGTTTCGATATCTTTTGATTTGTATTAACTATAGTGTGTTACTATTAGTTTACTGAGATTTAGTAGAAGGCGTTTAATATATAATAAATAGTACAATGTGACTAAAACTGAATAAAATAATTTTCCAAAGAATAATTTACGTTTCCTAGGAAACCACTTAATGTTTTGTTAGTTTCGATATCTTTTGATTTGTATTAACTATAGTGTGTTACTATTAGTTAGCTGAGATTTAGTAGAAGGCGTTTAATATATAATAAATAGTACAATGTGACTAAAACTGAATAAAATAATTTTCCAAAGAATAATTTACGTTTCCTAGGAAACCACTTAATGTTTTGTTAGTTTCGATATCTTTTGATTTGTATTAACTATAGTGTGTTACTATTAGATTGCTGAGATTTAGTAGAAGGCGTTTAATATATAATAAATAGTACAATGTGACTAAAACTGAATAAAATAATTTTCCAAAGAATAATTTACGTTTCCTAGGAAACCACTTAATGTTTTGTTAGTTTCGATATCTTTTGATTTGTATTAACTATAGTGTGTTACTATTAGGTAGCTGAGATTTAGTAGAAGGCGTTTAATATATCATAAATAGTACAATGTGACTAAAACTGAATAAAATAATTTTCCAAAGAATAATTTACGTTTCCTAGGAAACCACTTAATGTTTTGTTAGTTTCGATATCTTTTGATTTGTATTAACTATAGTGTGTTACTATTAGTAGCTGAGATTTAGTAGAAGGCGTTTAATGTATAATAAATAGTACAATGTGACTAAAACTGAATAAAATAATTTTCCAAAGAATAATTTACGTTTCCTAGGAAACCACTTAATGTTTTGTTAGTTTCGATATCTTTTGATTTGTATTAACTATAGTGTGTTACTATTAGTTTGCTGAGATTTAGTAGAAGGCGTTTTATATAATAAATAGTACAATGTGACTAAAACTGAATAAAATAATTTTCCAAAGAATAATTTACGTTTCCTAGGAAACCACTTAATGTTTTGTTAGTTTCGATATCTTTTGATTTGTATTAACTATAGTGTGTTACTATTAGTTTGCTGAGATTTAGTAGAAGGCGTTAATATATCATAAATAGTACAATGTGACTAAAACTGAATAAAATAATTTTCCAAAGAATAATTTACGTTTCCTAGGAAACCACTTAATGTTTTGTTAGTTTCGATATCTTTTGATTTGTATTAACTATAGTGTGTTACTATTAGTTAGCTGAGATTTAGTAGAAGGCGTTTCTTATAATAAATAGTACAATGTGACTAAAACTGAATAAAATAATTTTTCCAAAGAATAATTTACGTTTCCTAGGAAACCACTTAATGTTTTGTTAGTTTCGATATCTTTTGATTTGTATTAACTATAGTGTGTTACTATTAGATTGCTGAGATTTAGTAGAAGGCGTTTAATGTATAATAAATAGTACAATGTGACTAAAACTGAATAAAATAATAATTTTCCAAAGAATAATTTACGTTTCCTAGGAAACCACTTAATGTTTTGTTAGTTTCGATATCTTTTGATTTGTATTAACTATAGTGTGTTACTATTAGATAGCTGAGATTTAGTAGAAGGCGTTTAATATAATAAATAGTACAATGTGACTAAAACTGAATAAAATAATTTTCCAAAGAATAATTTACGTTTCCTAGGAAACCACTTAATGTTTTGTTAGTTTCGATATCTTTTGATTTGTATTAACTATAGTGTGTTACTATTAGTTTGCTGAGATTTAGTAGAAGGCGTTTAATATATAATAAATAGTACAATGTGACTAAAACTGAATAAAATAATTTTCCAAAGAATAATTTACGTTTCCTAGGAAACCACTTAATGTTTTGTTAGTTTCGATATCTTTTGATTTGTATTAATATAGTGTGTTACTATTAGTTTGCTGAGATTTAGTAGAAGGCGTTTAATGTATATCATAAATAGTACAATGTGTGACTAAAACTGAATAAAATAATTTTCCAAAGAATAATTTACGTTTCCTAGGAAACCACTTAATGTTTTGTTAGTTTCGATATCTTTTGATTTATTTA